>NC_046313.1:92719852-92927352 GCF_009819535.1 Lacerta agilis
AGCCGTTGTGTATTACAGCTTGTGTTCCTCCTTCCCTCGCTTATCTGAATGAGGTGCTCTGTCCTTGTACACTACTTTGTTGGGGTTGAGTGTGATTGGCTTTCTCCCTGAAGTTCCAAGGTGAGGTTCTAGGCAGAAAAAAATGTTAACAGTGTGCTTTTCATGGACTGGCTGGATGCAGAGATAAGTGCTGGGAGGTACCAGCTGGGGAACCCCCAGGGGAAGAATGTCAGAGCCAGGAGACGTGGTGGTCTAAGAGGGGAGAAGGTCTAAGAGGGGAGAAGGAGGTGTCAGAAGCTGAAGCGGGAATAGGGTTTAGAGAGTAAGAAGAGTCTGTGGCAGAGAGCAGTCCAGACTCCAGAGGTAGAAGCGAAGGCTGGAGAGAAGACAGGTACTGAAGAAGTCAGGGAATCTCCCACTCCTGCTGTGACCAGCTCCCCTCAGCACTGGTATCTCAGAACATGCAGAGAAATTGAGGGCTGAGCAAAAAGAAAAGGAGCCTTAGGCTGCTGAGGACGGAACTGGGGTGAGGAGCTTTAGAGAACAGTGGGAAGGCAGGGACCTTCAGTCCTCGCAACTGCTCTATTGGGACAAGAGCTACTGGGAAGGGTTGCTGTGACCACTAGGACTGAGCTGTTTTGTTTATTTGGATAAAGGGGTAACTTCACTGACACTGGGTGATTTATTGTTTTGCTGCTGACCTACGCCTGACTCCTGCTCCTGTCAGTGCTCAAGTTCCCATGTGTGTTCTGAAGCTAGTCTGTTTTGTATTTTTCCACAGTTCCACATTACCAAAATGATGACCTGAGGCCAAAGAGATACATCCCTCATGCCCATCATCTGAATTGTGGTCTCAGTATATGGGACTTACATATTTGTTGTGGTGTGCTGTGATTGGACACTGAGTTACACCATATATTGTCTTCTGTTGTGGCATTGTAGGCAGGGTGGTTCTCGACACGGAGGTGGCTATTTTTACTGTTTCAGTGACTTCAAAGGAAGGAAAATTATTTTCACCACATCTGGGGTTGATGCGATGTGTTTGTTGTTGATGAAGATGTGGCCTTAGATTGAAGTGTTAGGTGTAATATAAGTGTCTCCTCCCTTGTGGAGCCGATAACTCTGTTCCATGTTAGCTGTCAGGGTTGAGCCAGATGAGTAGGAGTGGTGGCAAGACCCCCCCCCCCTGGCAAGGCTGCACCCACAGGAGAATCGGGGGACTGGAGGAATTCATACCTGGAGAAGACTGGTGGCAGCACTCCTCAGAAGAGGAAGAATCAGATAGGGAATTGGGAAGACCAGAACAGGAGGAGGAAGAAGTCGAGCCAGAATCAGGCCCTTGTGAGGAGAGGAACTGGCAGGGCCCCTCCCCTCCTCCCTTCTCTGTTGTAGAATGTACAGCTGAAGGATGTAGGGAACAATTTGAGGCAGCTGCACCTTGTAAGAGACGTGGTTATGAGCTGGCTACTTAAGGAAGACCGGCTGCTCCATTCACCAGCACCTACAACGCTGGAGTGCGTGGTTGTTTTTGCTCATCCTGCTCCTGATTCTTGTGTTCATGACTTCAGCTTCCTAACCCCTGGCTTGTTCTTGACCGCGGCTTCCTGATTCTTGGCTCATACGTGACTTAGGCTTCCCTGACTCCTGACTCAACCGACTTCGGCTACTCCTGACCCCTGTGCAATTGTCTGTCCTCCGCTGGCCTTGACTCGGACTGTTACTGACTTCGGCTTTTCCTGACCCCATACTGTTACCTGGCTTTGGTTGGCTCCTGACCTGTACTGTTGGACTTCGGCTTTATCTGACTCTGACTGCTGCTCTTCAGAGTGCCAGCCTGTTGGCGTCCTAACATTACCCACTCAACCAAGTACATCTTTGCCAGATTTAGCAAAGTAGTTGATATTATCCAGCTCGTAGAATCATAGAAGCATAGAGTTGGAAGAGACCACAAGGGCCATCCAGTCCAACCCCCTGCCAAGCAGGAAACACCACCAAAGCATTCCTGACAGATGGCTGTCAAGCCTCCGCTTAAAGACCTCCAAAGAAGGAGACTCCACCACACTCCTTGGCAGCAAATTCCACTGTGGAACAGCTCTTACTGTCAGGAAGTTCTTCCTAATGTTTAGGTGGAATCTTCTTTCTTGTAGTTTGAATCCATTGCCCTGTGTCCGCTTCTCTGGAGCCTTTCATTTTTTTTTGCCCAAGTGTAGTACTTTACATTTCTCCCTGTTAAAATTCATCTTGTTTGCTTTGGCCCAGTACTCTAATCTGTTAAGGTCATTTTGAAGTGTGATCCTGTCCTCTGGGGTATTAGCCACCCCTCCCAATTTGGTGTCATCTGCAAACTTGATCAGGATGCCCTCAAGCCCATCATCCAAGTCATTGATGAAGATGTTGAATAAGACTGGGCCAAAGACAGAACCCTGTGACACCCCACTAGTCACTTCTCTCCAGGATGAAGAGGAGCCATTCATGAGCACCCTTTGGGTTCGGTCTGTCAGCCAGTTACCAATCCACTGAATGGTAGCATTGTCTAGCCCGCATTTTACCAGCTTCTTTACAAGAATATCATGGGGCACCTTATCAAAGGCCTTGCTGAAATCAAGATAGGCTACATCCACAGCGTTCCCTTCATCCACCAGGCTTGTAATTCTGTCAAAAAATGAGATCAGATTGGTCTGACGTGACTTATTTTTCAGAAACCCATGCTGACTTGTAGTGATCACAGCGTTCCTTTCTAGGTGCTCACAGACCGTTTGCTTAATGATCTGCTCTAGAATCTTTCCTGGTATTGATGTCAGGCTGACTGGGCAGTAATTGTTTGGGTCTTCTCTTTCCCCCTTTTTGAAAATAGGGACAACATTTGCCCTCCTCCAGTCTGCTGGGACTTCGCCTGTTCTCCAGGAATTCTCAAAGATTACTGCCAGTGGTTCTGAAATCACCTCTGCCAGTTCTTTTAGTACTCTTGGATGTAGTTCATTTGGCCCTGGAGACTTGAATACATCTAAACTAGCCAAGTATTCTTGTATTACCTCCTTACTTATTCTGCGCCGTGTTTCCCCTGCTGAATCATCTGCTCCATATTCTTCAGGTTGGGCATTGTTTTCTTTTTTGGAGACGACTGAGGCAAAGAAGGCATTGAGGAGTTCTGCCCTTTCTCTGTCTCCTGTTCACATTTCACCATCTTCTCCTATAAGTGTTTAAGCCCTGATTACTAATAGGTTGAGGCAGATACCTATGGTTTTTGTTTGGTGGCAAAACACATTATTTGGATCAGGCTGACTGCTACCAAAACAGTTAACCAGGTTACAGCTGTTTTTGGAAAGGACTTTATGAAGTGGACACCTCTCCTGTGATGAGCTAGTTTCAAGCTGCCAAACGGCCTTTCGAGTACGCTGTTGATGAGCCGTCAGGCTGTAATAACTTTTGGTCACTACAGAGCAAGTTGGATTTGCAGAAGCAACATACAGGTGAAAGGTTCTGTATTCCATTATCAGCCTCCTAAGCTGGCTTCTATCACTCACAAAAGCTATCTGTTTGAACACTTGTCATATTTGGTATCTTGGACTATAACTGTGGAGTCAGAAAATCTATTTGCATATTTCCCCCCTAATAAAGCAGGCTAGTTGTACATAGCATTAGGAAGCAACTTAATGAACATATTCCTTTTTCTCCTTAAAAAGAAATGTTTCCTCTTAGACTATGGCAAGATCTGATTTCTCTAAATCAAGGCTGCATTTGTTCAGCTGTATTCATCTTTGTCCTTCATTTGACAATCCTCCCCCCTGCTCTATAAATACAGAGTTGTAAACAAGAGCTAATCCTTAGCAACAACCCAGAAAGTTAATGTTTCTCTCCAGCTCTTGTTATAATAAATTCAGACACTTTGAATTTGATGTGATTTACACACCATATTCATAAGGCTAGTAGGTACTAATGCCTTATTAGCTAGCTGAAAAAAGAGCACTCTTTTGTATTCACTTTATAATATAATTGCACCACATTTTCCTTCGCAAGATGTTTAAAGATGCTTTAAAAAAATGGAAGTGTTTTTCCCTTCCTCACTTTTGCTTTTACATTTGGTGGAATACTCTTATATATGTTTTCCCTCCCATAATAGTCAACATTGTCAAAACACTTTGCCATGTGCATCTTCATAATAGCAAGCTTTATGGGTTAAGATTATCATCATGTTAGTTTAAATCTTTCTGTAAATTTCACAGATGAAAATGCTGGAGAAGTGATTCCTAACCAGGAAATAACCTTAGTTTTTTCTACAGTTGAACTGAGAAGGTATAAAGATTATACAGTACCCTGAATAGAGAATGTACCTCTCTCTGTATGGTATTTGTTTAAAACCTATAGTCACTGTTTGTACTAGGGATCCTCTTTAATGTACTTATTTGTTATTTTATATTTGCTCAGGGAATGTTTTCATAGTCTTAATCTACATAAGCCATGCATGTTTGAATTCTGCGATTCCCAAAGCACTGTGATTTTAAAGTAGTAAAGATGTAGCAAACCACACATACAAAAGAAAGTTTACATATAGCTTTTCTAGCACTGAAATATTTTATTCAGCTTTCTAATGCCTTAACATTGTGGTCAGCATTGCCATAAAGCTATGGTTATAAGAAACGATACAATCTGTGAAGCATTTCCCATTAGGTAGACACCATGTCTTTAAATTATGGCAATTTCTTAAGATTTTAAAGCAAAATGAGCTCTTAGGAGTGTGATTAATGGCAGGGAATGAGGATAACACTGGGTCATCAGTGGCACTCCATTACAAAAAAGGTTGAACTAATAAAAGCATCCATCTATTTGACCAATAAAGCATTTGAATGATATGCTTGTAGTTTTTATCATATAGTACTTACTTTGCACTGAATAAACTGTGATTTTACGTACTGGAAAAGGACCACAGAAGAAGCAGTTTCGTTTCGATGTGAAGATGTCTTAATGCTGAAATAACAGGCTGCACGTGCAATATTTTGCACATGATCCATTTTACAACACATATTTAAGTGAACAGATGCTAAGAAAGTCCAGCCCAGTCATATTTGACTTCAGAAGAGGAAAGTTCTAAATAAAATAAAATAAAATAATAAAATAAAATAAAATAAAATAAAGGGACTGGTAAAAGGAAGTTGAAAGCCAAATCAGGAGGGTCAGATCTATCTAAAATGCTTGGCGGCTATTCAAAGCCACAATAATGGAGGTTCAGCTAGAATGTATAGTACGGATCAGGAAAGGTCCTATCAAAACCAATAGGATGCCAATGTGGCTAATGAGTAAAGTCAATGAACATATTAGAAGCAAAAAGGCTTCCTTCAGAAAATCAAAGTATTGTCCAAAGAAGGAAAACGGAATATAAACTCAAACTTTTGGAAGAATAAATTAATGCATGCAATAAAGGATACAACAATAACAACAAATTAATTAAAAGCATACAGTTAAAACCAACTTTAAAAATTATTTGACTACATTTGAAGCTGGAAACTGACCAGGGTCACAGTTGGACCTTTGGGCACAAGGGAGTCAAAGATAGGCTAAAGCAGGGAAAGGAGATTGCAGAGAAGCTGGGTGATTGCAGAGAAGCTGGAAGACACTGTGAAAGGAAGTATGTAATTGTTCCCTAAGATCTACAAGAATAAGTCCTATCTAACTTACCTTTAGAGTCCTTTGAGTGTCAATGAGCATATGGATGGGAGCGATCCAGCTGACAATGTGAACTCAGACTTTCAAAAAGCATTTTATAAAGTCACTGAACAAAGGCTACCTAAGCTTACCAAGCATGGTATAAGAGGACAGACACTCTCATTTATATTAATTCTCCCATTAACCCAAGGTTTCAGTTTCAGTCCGTGAGGGTAGTCAGGGGCTCTCATAGGCTAGCCCTGCACTATGCTGCCAGTGTGGGTGGCAGCCATACATACTGTCCACACATCTAGAGCAGATCAAAAATGGCTATATACATGTGCACAGCTGTGTGTTAGAGTTCTGTGTGAGGTGGGATTGAGCCACATCACATATCTAGAAAAAGCTCCTTGTGGTCTTGGCTAGAGCTTACTTCCTCACAATCGGATACTCAGGGGGTTGTCAAAACAGAGCCTTTAAGGAGTGTTTGAGCCCAAGGTTTAGTATGACAAGTGAACCAGTCCACCCCCCCCCCTAAAGTCATTAAATCCAGATGTCATGCTACTCCTTTTTCTGTCAACTTGTGGTTGTTTTGTCATGGTCAGATATGTGATGGGTCTCCTTCATATAGCCTACTCAAAAGCAAGCATTCTGGAGGGTGGGCTTAATGTTGTCAAATTTACCTGGGCTAATGCTTAAAAACTTGCATTGCCCTGCTTTCCTTTCTCTGCCGAATAACCACAATGGTCTCCATAGCTGTCAACTTTCCCCCCCTTTTAAGGGAAATTCCGTTATTCCAAATAGGATTCCTCGCAAGAAAAGGGAAAAGTTGACAGCTATGATGGTCTCCCACACTTTGGTTTAAGCCCAAGCATATCCTGATCTGCCGATGTAGCTTCAGGTGGGTTGTTGTTACAGAAACTGATCACTGGTGGCATTCTAAAGAAGCACTGTCCAGGTTATGACCAGAGCAGTATTTCATAGTATTCTACACGTACTTGTTGCTACTTGCTAGCCCTTGTCTTAGCTCCTTCAGATGGTCTGTTTATTCAGCAGTCATCCTGATTTACTTGCACAAAGCTTGTGGTGGGTAGACTATGTCCACTATTGAACACTCATTCTGATTTGTTTACAGGGTGGTTATATGGCAATAAGCATTCATTCTGCATTCATTGTGATTTGCTCACAGAGTGTTTAGATATATTCATGTTAGTCATTTGTTCATCCCACAGTTTTCAATGCATTTCCCCATCACTTTCCAAACTGCAAAAAGTTTGCTTTTCTTTTTTAGGGGATTTATTGCAACAGAGTACTTTAATCCACGTTACACCTAAAGTTCCAGTATGCACTTGAGTTCCTCCCACAAAATGCTGACAAATCTGGAGGCACCTCAGGTCACAATAGGGACTTTTCTCTTGGCATGACTGAGAGATTCCAGAAGCCTGATTTGGAGTTCTGACAGAGCATGATTTTGGACATCTGTATTTAAATTGCATTTTTATTCTACTTATCCTCCAAGGAGCTCAGTTGGCTTAGCCCTTTTTATTATAACAATAATAAAGTAGGAAGTAGGAACATCAGAAACTGCCTTATGCCTTTTACAAGACTTTCAGCTTGTATTGTCCACACTGACTGACAGTGGCTCTCCAGTGTTTCAGATGGGTCCTCCCTATTCATATAATTGTAGAGTTGGTAGGAACCCCGAGGGTCATCTAGTCCAACCCTCTATCTTGAAAAACTGTGGATTGAGCCTGGAACCTTCTGCATGCTCTGCCACTAAGCTATGGTTGCTCCTCAGAGGTAGGTTACTCTTGAGTGGTGGCATCTCACCGAAAGTCACCAGTGAGCTTCATTGCTGAGGTCAAATTTAAACCTGGGTTTCCCCATTTCTAGTCTAATGCTCCAGCTGGGTTTCTCCAGCAATCTGGGGACACTGGTGAGAGTATATACAGAACAAAGACATGACAGAAATATTGAGTACATATATATCGGCCAAATTCAGACCAATACAAAAGGTGGCAGATTGAAATATGGACACATTGATCATAATCAATCTATAAGTGAGTTCAGTCTGTGGTCAGACATTTCTAGAATTGCCCAAACATTGACTTAGGCTCCAGCAGAGTCTAGAAATTACATGTTTCCAAGCAGTACATCAACACTTGACCAAAGAAGAGCCTGGGAGTTTTTAGACTGGCTAATGGCATCAATATCTGTCAATTATTGTAGGGTTGGATGCTGGCCTATTTATAAGCTCTTGGTCAATGGATTTAGGAATCGCAGAAAGGAATTAGAAATTCCCAACAACTTTGCATTTTTCTACATTTGCAGCTTTACGTTGGGTCTCTGCCTTTGATATGCATACCATTGGTTATTCTGAACTTAATACTGCATTAAAAAAGTTATGTGCTGCTCTTGATACTTGCATATAACAGATTGGGCTTTTTAGTAGAATCCAAAACATTCTAATTAACAGGCATTGGTAACTGATCTAAACAACTTCATGGACAAAATGGATTTAAGATGGTGCTTCTCTCTCTCTCTCTCTCTCTCTCCACTTCCTTCTCTTGTAAATGATGTCTTTTCCTGTAAATATAACTTTAACAATTAACCACCTGCACTTCTGTTTGTGCCCTCTCCTTCTGTTAACTGCGCTGTTGTTTCAAATGCCGTCTGTGAGGGAGGGGGGAATGGCATCGGATTTGATCTCCCCAGTTAGTGCAGTGACTACAGAGCACAATTTGGATAATTGCAACTTCTTGTTTAGAAGCAACCTGGCACTGTATAAACAAGTCGCCCTGGTCCCCAACTGGTTTGATTTTCATGGTGGTCAGCAGCTGATGCGTGTAACACACAACCTTCCTGCTCCTCAATATGTCAGGAGGATCGCAGTTTGTTTGTCTTGACCTCTCCCCAGCTGTTTACTCTGCAATGCATTTGCCTCAACCTTGATTCCCTGAGAGTGGCCCCTTTCTCCTCCCTCCTCTGTTTACAGTTGTCCTGCCCTGAGTGTCACCTATGAAATCTGTTGATTATTCCACCTGGTTAATGTTAAATTGCTCTTGCAAGATGATGTGTTTGTTCATAAACACAAACGCCAGGGCCCTTGTTTACTGTACCCATGGCAGCAATCAGTTATTAAACAAATATTGCTTTGTTTGCGGGTGTGAGCAGCAGTTTAGCCTGCAAGGTCTGCTGGGGGTGGGGAGTTGGGGGGGGAGCTTTAAAAGCTAGGATTTTGATAAAGAAGAAAAGGGGAACTTGTCCCTGGAATGTGGCTGAAACTGACTTGGGTTTGTTTTTCTTATCGTTAACTTTAGATGAAGGGGCTACAAAGATTAGCAAGTTGTTTGGTTTTTTTCCAAGAGATTTCCTTAGTGTAATGATATCTATCCAGTTGTTTGCTTTTTTCAGAAGGGAGAGAGCACTCCTGCAAGACGGCTAGCACAGTAATAGAACATCTGATGACTAGAAAATTCTGTGTGGATCAAACAAGGACTTTAAATGTCTAGGACAAAAGGATAGGGCTATGAACAAGGTAATCACAAAAAAGAACCTTCTTCTGAATGATATATAGTGATTTTCTGTTTGTGGATTGTTTGTGTGTGTGTGTTTGTGTGTTTCTTTTAACAGTATGTTGGTGCTTGTGTCCTCCACGAAGTTAGGAAAGGGATTTTTAAAAACTTGTTTTAGAGCAGAGCTGATGTAAACTCTTGTAAGGATGACAGGCAATGTAGAAACAAACCAATTAATATGCTAACACTTCTTGCTGCGTTTTCATCATTTTGTGTGCTTTCCTGCCATGTATTAGTAGGCAGTAGTCTTATGTTTGAAAGTGTATTTACATCTTCAGATGTTTTGCATTGTAATATTTCTTCTTATGTGCTAGGAGCTCTAATGAAATAAAGTAGTACTAGTAGTTGCTGTTTTGCAAAGAACTTGTTGTCCCCTCTCCCATTTTTCCTCTCCTTCATTGTTGTTTAAGGGTATCTTATACCAAGTAGCAGAACATTGTATGCTTCATTGACTTCAGTGGGTCAGCTACAGGACTTTACACAGTCCTACTTAAAAATGAACAGTGGTTGTGGAGTCACAGGGCAGAAAGCATTATACATAATTTGAATATCAGATACAACCTGTTAGCAATAAACTCTGAATCCTAAGGAAATAGAAAAGTGAGCACATTTAGAGAAAAGTTAATGTTAGCTTTTTATATTTAATGCAGGGGCCTGTAACTTTATAGGCAAGAACTGCCCATTAAAATTATAAGAAAACAAAATATAAGTGCATAAGGAGTTTTTAAAGGATCAGATTAAATGATTGACCTGTTAGTCATCCAGGCAAGCCGACAAGAAAACGTTTGCAAAATCCTGATAGATGGTACTTACTAAGTCGCCATAATGATCTGAAACATATTGTTCATTTTGATTGCTAGAGCGTTCATGGGGCTTGAGGTGAATCGGCATTTGAAGTGTTGTGGCCTAACCAGGCAGTCATTAATTGACTAGCATTGCCATGATGAATCAGTCCTTCTCTCTGCGGCAGACAATGGGGAAAAATTGAATAAGAAACTAAACTTTATGGTGTCGTAGCTTGACAAAGCACTGCTTAACCACAGAGATGATGATTATTATCCTGCAGACCCTACTTAAGACTGCAATCCTATGCATACTTTCTTTGGGGTAAGCTCTACTGAACACAGTAAGACTTATTTCTGAGTTAATATCTGTAGCATACAGTTACTGGTGTTTTAAAATCATTGTCTTGTCAATGGCATGATGAATGTTTGGTTAATAAGGAAAGAAAAAAAAGATTTTCAGGAAAATGTTGCTAAAACATAAAAACCAACAATAACAAATAATTAAATACATTAGCAGTAGGAGACCAGCTATGGAGGTGGTTGGACCTTGTCAAAAAGTGTGCTAAAGGAGGAAAAGGAGATTGCAAAGAAGCAAAATTAATTATTTGCATCTTCTTCAAAGCAGAAGATGTGAGTCAGGATGGGAGTCTGAGGGATTGAGGAAGATAATGGTTACAAGAGACAATGTTCTATTCCATGAGTTATCAAACTGTGGCCATGGACCACCAGTGGTCTCCAAACTTCATTCAGCGGGTCCATAATGTGCCTCTAAAAATATAATTAAATATCATCTAGCACAGCATAGTACAATTAGTACAAAAATTATTACATGTTTCACCAAGACACTCAGCAATTTTCTAGGGTCAGAGGAAAGGAGGGGAGTTTGGGAACTACTATTCAAGGCCTTATAGACAAATTAAAATTTGACAAATTTCTAGGTCTGGGTGGCTTCCATCTGAAAGGTCTTAATGAACTAAAATGTGCAGTTGCTGATTGCTTATGCCATATCAGCTTCCACAGGTGAGGAGTGGAAAGTGGATAACATAACACTATTCTTTTTTTAGAAATCTAGAGGAGACCCATAAATTACAGGCTAGTTAGTATATAAAAGCCCAGAACTTGTGGAAGTGGGACCAGCATGGGTTCTCCAAAGGTCAGTCCTGTCTCACTAATATTTCAGAGATCTTTGAGAGTATCAACAAGCATAGAGATAGAGGTGATTCATCTGATATACTTAGACTTTGAAAATGTGTTTGCGTAAGCTTAGCAGTCATGGAATAAGAGGGCAGGTCCTCCTACTGGTTAAAGAATAGGAAGTAGAGAGTAGAGAGGAATAAATTGGCAGTTCTCACAATGGAGGAGTAAGATTGACCAAGGATCAGTACTGGAACATGTGCTCTTCATCTTGCTTCTAAATGACCACAAGTTAAGACTGATACAGCCAGGTTTGCTGGTGATACCAAATTCTTCAAGGGGATTAAAAGAAAAAGTGACTGCAAAAACTCCAAAATAAATTATCCTAACTGGGTAAATTGGCATTAAAATGGCAAATACAGTTGAACGTATGCAAGTGTAAAGTGGTGCACATTGGGGCAAAAATGCCTAATTTCACATATATACCAATAGGTCACAAGTGGTTACTGACCAGGAATGAGACTTTGGGGTCGTAGAGGATAGCTTGATGAAAATTTCAACCCAATGTGTGACAGTTTTGAAAAACACAAGTTGTGTGTTGCAGATCATTAGGAAAGAGATTTAAAAATAAGGCTACTAGCATAATAATAAAAAAGGTAAAGGTAAAGGCCCCTGACAGTTAAGTCCAGTTGCGAACGACTCTGGGGTTGCAGCACTCATCTCGCTTTACTGGCTGAGGGAGCTGATGTTTGTCCGCAGACAGTTTTTCCAGGTCACGTGGCCAGCATGACTAAGCCACTTCTGGTGAAACCAGAGCAGCGCATGGAAATGTTGTTCACCTTCCCGCCGGAGCAGTACCTATTTATCTACTTGCACTTTGACGTGCTTTCGAACTGCTAGGTTGGCAGGAGCTGCGACCGAGCAATGGGAGCTCACCCCGTCGCGGGGAGTTGAACTGCTGACCTTCCGATCGACTGGCAAGCCGAAGTCTCAGTGATTTACACCACAGCACCACCAGCGTCCCTTGAGCATAATAATACTGTTATACAAATCTGTGTTGCGATAATACTTAGAATATAGGTCTGATCTCCTCACCTCAAAAAGGGATATTGTAGAGCTGGAAAATATTCAGGAAAGGTCAGCCAAAATGATCAAGGAGTTGGGGCAACCCCCCTATGAGGAAAGGTTATATTTGAAGCTTTTTTGTTTAGAAGACAGATGAGTAAGGAGAGACATGATAGAGGATATCAAATTAGACATGGTGTTGAGAAAGTGGCTAAAGAGAAAAAAAAATAAAAAATTCCTTCCAGTAGCACCTTAGAGATCAACTAAGTTTGTTCTTGGTATGAGGTTTCGTGTGCATGCACACTTCTTCAGATAAAGAGAAGTTAGAGAGAGACGCCTGTGCATGAATTTGTTTTTTGTGTGTGGAGATCAGTGCATGCTGATCAACACAGTCTTTGCAGTAAGGCTCTATTCTGATGGCATGAGTATCACGGCGACTGACCAGTAGATTCTTCTCTGCTGCAGTCTTCATCCGCCTACACAGCTGTTGTAACATACTGCTTGTTATCTTCCGCTTGTTCTGCCATGGAGGACCTCTAGGATCATTCTTTGTCTAGCGCCTCCCCTTTGACTTTACTGCCTTGTGTGACGCTACTGGGAGTATGAGACTCCCGACGGCTTTGCTCACAAGGATCATAGGAATGTGCAAGCCCACTCACCATGACAAGGTGAGGATCCCACAACTGAGTGGACAACAAAAGAGGTTTAAAGACACACTCAAGGCAGATCTTTAAAAAAATGTAGTACAAACACTGACAACTGGGAAGCGCAAGCGCTCCAATTGGAGAATAGCTTCTACCAAAGGCGTCATGAACTTTGAAGATGCACAAACTCGGGACAAAAGGGAGAAACAAGCTAAGAGGAAGGCACTTTTGGCAAATCCTCACTGTGATCAACTCTTGCCTGGAAAGCTATTTCCCCACTGTGGAAGGATCTGCAGATCCAAAATTGGCCTCCACAGCCACCTACGGATACACTTTTAAGACCATATTCATGGAAGACAATCTTACTCAGCTACGAGTGATCACCAAAAGAAGAAGAAGAAGAAAGGGAAGTTAAATAGAACATTGGCTAGAACTTGGGGTCATCCAATGGAGCTGATAGCTCGAAGATTTAGGAGACACAAAATAAAGTACTTTTTAACACCACTCAAAATTATGGAATTCACTCTCCCGAGTTGCAGTGATGCCCACAACTTAGATGGCTTTAACAGAGGATTAGGATAAGTCTATTAGTGACTATTAACCATGATAGCTATGTTCTATCTGTACTATCAGAGAAATTACATTATGTCTCTGAATACCATTTGCTGGGAATCACAAGTAGAGAGAGAGCTATACAACCTACGAACAGCTTCTTCAAACCAGTTGATCATGCAAAATGTGAATAAAATAGGTAGCACCATCTACCTGATTGAAAGGGTTCTAAAAATGAATATTTTTACACTTTTCATGTGGAACTGTTTGACATTACACAACACTAATTTCAAGTTTGTCAACAAGAGGATAATGAACAGGGACCTGCAGCCAGTCCCACCTCCTTCGTGTGTGTGCCTTTATGTTAACAAGCAGGACTTTGCCACATTCACATTTTACATACTTAGACAAACACTTTAAACATTGTAAATGCACACCCAAAAGCTGTAATGCGTGGAGTCACACTTGAAAAGGTTCTAAACAGTTTCTCCAACATAAAAAGTCGGAGAAATCCTACAGCAATAGGGTGTGTGTTGATATCTGAAGGGGCTGGTGGTGGAAATTTCCCTACTACTCTTTATTAGGATAGTGGTGGGACCAGCCCTTTCAGAAACTGCATTTCTATCCAGAAAGAAACCATTTCTATTCTAGTGCTGTACCTGATTAATAATTAGTATAGCAATTAATGGTTAGTCTAGCAAGTCATAAGAAGGAGGTTGGGAAGGGCAGACAGGAGAACACCAGTAGCTTTGCTTGTTTGCTTAGTGAAGATTTGGTGAAGGTGTGGACTAATGAGTGGGTGGATGAGAGGTGGTCTTGAACAAATGGGTAGTTTGTTAATTTGGTATGTCAATTGCTTAGACATATTTCAGCTTTTGTATTGATTAAGAGGTCATCATGATGGGGCTTTACCATTTCCTTTCAAGTTGTGCTTTGGACATACAGTCATACCTTGGTTCTCGAACGGAATCCATTCCGGAAGTCTGTTTGACTTCCGAAAATGCTTGAAAACCAAAGTGCGGCTTCCCATTGGCTGCAGGAGCTTCCTGCACTCAATCGGAAGCCACAGAAGCTGCGGCAGACATTCGGGTTCCAAAGAACATTTGCAGACAGGAACACTCACTTACGGGTTTGTGATGTTTGGGAGCCAAAGCATTCGAGTCGCAAGGGATTCGCGAACCAGGTGTGTACTGAAATATTTCCCAAGTCAATAAGAGTTTGGTTTAATAGGATGAAATTAGGATTGTCCCCTTTTTCTGGCATAGCCCCTGTGTTTTCAACAGCTGTACAACAGGCAGCAGTGAAGAGGCAAAGTTTTCCCCAGTTTTTTATTTCCCTATTAGGAAAACACATAATGGTAGTATTTTTGACCATGAAGCAGTTGATAAGGTACAGGGGCATTGCCTGGGAAGATAAATGGTAGGAACAAACATACATGCTTATCAATTATGTTTTTATGTTTGCTGTTGGGAACTAAACTTTATAGAAAAGGGACTGAGATCATTAGAATCTTGCCATGGTTTTACTGTGGACCGATCAGAGAATCATGGTTGCTACGAAAAACGACGTCTGTGTGGTTGTGATCTCAGGAAAAGAACTAAACACTGGATTCAGCTTCTGTAGTGGACTGTTGGATTGTATGCTAAATATCCATACAGATGCCACAAAAAGCTGAATGCTGATCTTACCCTTGCCCCCAGCTCTGTGGAGTCCTATCCGCATGGAAGCAATACTTGGAAGCTTTGACAGTACTATGGTTAACACTGACATGGCCCTATATCAACAGTCACAAAACTACTGCATGTTTAGGGAATGCTATACATTTCCCCACTATCACCCATACCACCTTTCTTTCTGTCTTGCAGACAGTCCTTGAGAGTAGAACCTGTGCTGCGCTTGATGCATACCCTTCCCTTACAGACTGTTTTTTTCTTCAGAGTTCTTCTTTATTTTCTTCCCGTCTGCCCTTTATATGCAGCATGGCAGGCAAGCTAAACTAGAAGTGCATGTGTGCAACTGCATTTCATCGTAACCTTGGTGATTTAAATGTTGGTTCCTTTCCTCCCTTTTCTCTCCTTTCCAAATAAAGATGGCAAGTTCCTTTGAATAGGGACCGTGCACCACTGCACCATGTATATTGGAAGCACATTACAGTGGTCCCTTGGTTCTCGAACGTAATCCATTCTGGAAAACCAGAATGTTTTGACTTCTGAAACATTCGAAAACCGAGGTGCAAAGGGTGGTCTGCAAAATCATTTGAGAAAATTGAAAAACATGCAACGGAAGCCGTTTGACTTCCAAGGCGCGTTAAAAAAATGGAAGCATTTACTTCCGGGTTTTCGGCATTCGGGTTCCGAAACATTCATCAACGGAGACGTTTGAGAACCGAGGTACCACTGTATTTGTTTTTGGTGAGTGTTTTAAATCCTAATTCATATGTTTGGATTGGATGGCCCTGTCTTCACCTGATGAAGAAGTATGTTTGTCCTCATCTCCATCTCCCCACCCCCACCCCAGTGATAACAGTTTGTGTGAATACTCATATCCAATCATGAAGGGGGGCAGTTCCTGCAAATCTTTCTTTCCCTTTCTCTGAAGGGCTGAAATCTTGGTATCCAGATATCTCAACACCAGTTTCTAGATAGCCCTACAGAATGCCTCTGATAGCCAATAGCTTTGTTTTAGAATGTCCTTTTCTTGCTCTGCCTTGTCCATTAGGGGGACTTTCACTTCCAAATGTGGCAGAATTGGGCAAGTCTGTGATTCCGATGCCATGTTTACTCTTAGGTTTGTACTTCCCATTATTAAATAGCTTGCTGAAGACTACACAAAATATTTACAGAGCTGTAGAACTCAGGGTACTGACTCCTGAATTTCTTCTCAAGGACGCTACTTGCCTTATGTTTCAAGTTCATCAGAGAATTAGCCATTAATTCTCTTATATTTTATTGGGTTTGAGTATCAATCTCTCAGCAGCTTTAGAGATCCCAGAGCCATACTGTTGACACCCATTGCCATTTGGGTCATAAAGAGATGAGAAAAGGGATGGTGTGCTATTATATGTAATTAAGTGCCAGGCAAGCGTTGTTGGATAGAGGGCAGCTGCTGAAGCTACTAGTAAGGAGATTTGGGGGCAAGTGTTATTTCAAATGAAAGCTTCTTACAAGAATTATATGTTTTGGATCAATTGGGAGAAATTGCAGGGAACTGTGTGAGCACAAGGAAATGTCTACTGCAATTGGTCAAGGTGATACACTTGACTCTCTTACAGGCTGAATTATATTAGATTTCCGTCTCGTCTCGGTTTCCTTCAAAGTTCTTGGTTTTAACCTTTTATTCTCCACCTCTCTACATCACTGAGCACTGCTTTCCCTACAGCCACAAGGGCACAGGAGGTGACTAGCCCCTTGCTAAGCAGATGCCAGTGCCAGTCTGTGGGTCAGCTACTAAAGGATGCTCTTAGTGCACTGTGATTTGTTTCAGTTCCCCTGGGAAGTGAACATCACCTCTTCAATATGTTCAACCTCCAGTAACCCAAAGCTTGGGATGAGTCCAATTCCAACCCTGGAACTCCCAAATGACAGCATGAGAAGCAGCTACCTTTGTGTCACAGGGCCAGCCTCGAAATGTGCTGTTGATAATTCCATCCGTTCTGGAGCCCCTTTCCCCCTAAGTACTAAATGAAATTTCAGATTTCGGATATGTCTAGACATAGACAGTGTGTGATAAAGTTGATAATACATTAATCATTTTTAACAACAGGTAATATGCATAATTTATGGTGTTACAGTGCTATCTTTTTTGATATTTATGATGGATAATGCTCAGTTTTTGCCCTCATATTACTGCTTTAAATTATACCACAAGAAAATTAATGAGAAAGTAGATTTATGGGTTTCATTTGTTTGTCAATTTGGAAATTAATTGGGTGTTAATTTTAGCCGTCCCTCATCAGACCAGGTCTTTAGTATGTGTGCATTACTTTGCATTCATTGAAGCCTACCTCCCATTTACTGTGGGTCACTAGCTTTGCATACATTAAAATAGCCCTCAGGCTCATTCTCTTGATTACTTTTTGAGCTGCCATGCATTAGAAAATTTACGCCTTTCTGTTATAATTATGAAAATTCTGCACAGGAGGAGGATCCTTGCGTAACAGCAAATATGCATTGTTCTTGGCTTTGTGAGGTCTCATGTAACAAAGTCCTATTATTATTATTATTATTATTATTATTATTATTATTATTATTATTATTATTATTATTTATCATCATCACCATCATCATCATCATCATCATCATCATCATGTTTTATACTATAAAGTGGTATTGTCGGCCTTTATTTTATGACCTCCAGCCATTGATGTATCAAAGACTAATTTACATTCATTAAAATAGAGAGTTAAACACAGAGACACTAAAAACAAAAATTAACAAGCAACCATCAACAAAGGCTTTTCTTTGTATTATTTAACTTGGTCATTTTAGTTTTTCACATTTCTCAGTCATTCCCTACATTTTTTTATTTTTATTTTTAAACCCCATCATAACCATTTCCAAAAAGCATTATAACCTGGTTGAGCATCATACTGGTTCATGTATTTGTAACTGTGTACTGAACAAAACTTTCAATATTTTAAAAGGTTTGTGATACTGAGTTTCAGCTGCTTGGATTCTTGTTGAGGAAAACTTATCAAAACATTGCTTAGCTAGTCAACTTCACAGACTGAGAAACCATGCCAAAAAAGAAGTAGAGGTGTGTGTGTGTGTGTGCCACACAGATATGGGTGCCTGCATGGGTGCATATAATGTAGGAGAGCAGTATTTTTACATTTTCCTGGCTAATGCATAGAACATTGCTAAGCACTGGGCTGTTAGGATCTTGCTAGTTCTGTACAAGGATAAATGTGAAATACGTTTTTCTTTCAGAAAAAGGAGGAAACAACAAGTCCCCTGGCATCTTAAAAACTAACAAATTTATAACGGCATTAGCAAGAGCTTATTTCATCAGATGCTTCTGACCTGATGAAGTGTGTGGCACTTATCCTACTCTCTGCTTTGGGCTGTTGAACTTTCATTGTGCTTTTCTAATGGCATTACAAACATTTCTTTATCATTATATCCAGTTGTTCTACAGAGGCTTCCATGTGTCTTTCTCCAAATAAGTATAAACATAGTATTTACCTTGTGATATTATGTGTTTCCTTATACAAAAGCTCTTCCAACTGATTCACTGTCATTTCAAAACTGGTTTTAAAATGCAAAAGATTTCATTTAATGGTATGATTCTATAAATAGAATGATACTTCAGAGGTCATCTTGCCCAGTCACTTATAGTAAATGTTCATAGTATCATAGAATTGCAGAGTTGGAAGGGACCCAGAGGGTCATCCATTTCAACCCCTGCAATGCAGGAATCTCAACTAAAGCATCCATGACAGATGACCATCCAACCTCTGCTTAAAAACCTCCAAGGAAGGAGAGTCCACAACCTCCTGAAACAGTCCATTTCACTGCTGAACAGCTCTGACTGTCAGAAAGTTTCCTCCCCAAATGTTTAGTCGAAATCTCATTTTTTGCAACTTGAAGCAATTAGTTCAGGTCCTACCCTCTGGAACAAGAAAAAACAAAAGCAAGCTTCATCTTCCATGTGACAGCCCTTTAGATATTTGAAGATGGCTATTTTATTTTATTTTATTTTATTTTATTTATATACAGTGGTGCCTCGCAAGACGAAATTAATTCGTTCCACAAGTCTTTTCGTCTTGCGGAAATTTCGTCTTGCGAAGCACGGTTTCCCATAGGAATGCATTGAAACTTAATTAATGCGTTCCTATGGGAAAAAACCAGTCGGGGCCGGGTGTCGGGAAAGCGAGCGGGGAGAGCGGTTACTTACAGTACTGTAGTGAGCGGCGGTGGCGGGAGGAAGCCGGGTGTGGGGAGGGCGATGGGGAGCACGGGGAAGGCGAGCAGGAGGAAGCCGGGTGTCGGGACTGCGATGGGGCAGCGCGCGGAGGGCGAGCAGGAGGAAGCCAGGTGTCGGGACTGCGATGGGGCAGCGCGCAGAGGGCGAACGGGAGGATCCAGGCGTGGGGAAGGCGATGGGGAGCGCGGGGAAGGCAAGCAGGAGGAAGCCAGGTGTCGGGACTGCGATGGAGCAGCGCGCGGAGGGCGAGCAGGAGGAAGCCAGGTGTCGGGACTGCGATGGGGCAGCGCGCGGAGGGCGAGCAGGAGGAAGCCAGGTGTCGGGACTGCGATGGGGCAGCGCGCGGAGGGCGAGCAGGAGGATCCAGGCGTGGGGAAGGCGATGGGGAGCGCGGGGAAGGCAAGCAGGAGGAAGCCAGGTGTCGGGACTGCGATGGGGCAGCGCGCGGAGGGCGAACAGGAGGATCCAGGCGTGGGGAAGGCGATGGGGAGCGCGGGGAAGGCAAGCAGGAGGAAGCCAGGTGTCGGGACTGCGATGGGGCAGCGCGCGGAGGGCGAGCAGGAGGATCCAGGTGTGGGGAAGGCGATGGGGAGCGCGGGGAAGGCAAGCAGGAGGAAGCCAGGTGTCGGGACTGCGATGGGGCAGCGCGCGGAGGGCGAGCAGGAGGATCCAGGCGTGGGGAAGGCGATGGGGAGCGCGGGGAAGGCAAGCAGGAGGAAGCCAGGTGTCGGGACTGCAATGGGGCAGCGCGCGGAGGGCGAGCAGGAGGATCCAGGCGTGGGGAAGGCGATGGGGAGCGCGGGGAAGGCAAGCAGGAGGAAGCCAGGTGTCGGGACTGCGATGGGGCAGCGCGCGGAGGGCGAGCAGGAGGATCCAGGCGTGGGGAAGGCGATGGGGAGCGCGGGGAAGGCAAGCAGGAGGAAGCCAGGTGTCGGGACTGCGATGGGGCAGCGCGCGGAGGGCGAGCAGGAGGATCCAGGCGTGGGGAAGGCGATGGGGAGCGCGGGGAAGGCAAGCAGGAGGAAGCCAGGTGTCGGGACTGCGATGGGGCAGCGCGCGGAGGGCGAGCAGGAGGAAGCCAGGTGTCGGGACTGCGATGGGGCAGCGCGCGGAGGGCGAGCAGGAGGATCCAGGCGTGGGGAAGGCGATGGGGAGCGCGGGGAAGGCAAGCAGGAGGAAGCCAGGTGTCGGGACTGCGATGGGGCAGCGCGCGGAGGGCGAGCAGGAGGATCCAGGCGTGGGGAAGGCGATGGGGAGCGCGGGGAAGGCAAGCAGGAGGAAGCCAGGTGTCGGGACTGCGATGGGGCAGCGCGCGGAGGGCGAGCAGGAGGAAGCCAGGTGTCGGGACTGCGATGGGGCAGCGCACGGAGGGCGAGCAGGAGGAAGCCGCGTGTAGGGAGTTCGATCGGGGAGCGCGGGGAGGGCGATCGTTAGTGAGCGGCAAGCAGGGAGGGCCAGCGCAAGCGGGAGGGTTCTTCTTACAGTGGTACCGCGCAAGACGAATGCCTCGTCTTGCGAAGCACGACCATAGAGAAATTCGTCTTGCGGGTCAACCAAAAAATCGCAAAACCCTTTCGTCTTGCGAGTTTTTCGTTGTGCGAGGCATTCGTCTTGCGGGGTACCACTGTACCACCATTCATCACAAGAGCTCAGGGTGGTTCACAGGATAAAATATGAGGTGAAAACACAAGTAAATAGGTAAAACAAAAACAACAAAACAATACCCCCTGTCATATCTCCTCTCACTCTCTTCTTATCCAGGCTAAACATACCCAGCTCCTTCAACCATTCCTCATAAGGCTTGGTTCCCGGACTGTGGTTTTCTACCTGTGGCTTGGCAAAGTTACTAGGCCCTGTTTGACTTCGCAGGAAATAATCGATTTAATGTCAATGGCATAAAAAAGCCTACAGCATGTTGCTCCAGAAACGGGACAAATATGACCCTGTCCACACTCACGTGCAACAGCTATATCCTAGGAAGGGGAGAGACAAATTCTGGTACAGGAGCATCAATGGATGCTTAACCAGTCTTCACTAAATTAACAGTTAAACACCATGTTTAAATTGTGGGTTGCCAGCTCATCTGGTTGGTTGCCAGTCCATTTCCAAGCCTCATTCAAGGTGCTAATGTTGGTGTTTAAAGCCCTAAAAGTTTCAGGCACCAAATGTCTGAAAGATTGCTTTCTTCCATACAGACCTCCTTACGTTTGACACATGAGATGTGTATTTTTCGGACTACCCTATTTTGGGGGATTGTATTCTTTGTAATTGTAAGTTTTTTTCATTGTTTTTAATATTGCATTTTAAATTGTTGTAACCTGCCCGGGCACCCTATGGTGGAGGGTGGGTGAACAACAACAACAACAACAACAACACAGGGTTAAAATTCAACACACAGCATACATCAGGCATAGGCAAACTCTGGCCCTCCAGATGTTTGGGACTACAATTCCCATGATCCCTGACCATTGGTCTTGTTAGCTAGGGATGATGAGAATTGTAGTCCCAAACATCTGAAGGGCCTGAGTTTGCCTATGCCTGGCATAAATCATCACACATCACTGGGCACCACCGTGAGTGGCTGATGGAGGCAATATAGGATGGAGCACAACAACACAGAACAAGTAGCCAAGGCATTTCACTTTTTCCTTATTCACATGCTGACACCATCATTTTTTGTCACTGAAGGTGAAAGCCCGATATTAGTGCATTGTCTTTCCTGGGAGGAAATGTGTAGGCAGTACAACCAGTTTGTTTCTGAAAGTTTATTTTTTTCCTATTGAAGTTACCAGTGAGGACGGGGGTCAGCAACCTGCGGCTCCGGAGCCGCATGCGGCTCTCTGACAGGTCTCCCGCGGCTCTGGCATGCCCCCTTTCAATGCCCTTTCAATAATAATTAAATGGTTATCGGCAAAAAAAGGGCCAAAAAAACCATGAATAATCCGTATCAACGTTGAACAGCTGGGCAGTCTTTCTCAGCCCTCTCGGGGTTCCCGAGGACAGACCCAAGATTGATGTCCACCTTGACCACTCCCAGAGAGAGGAAGCGACTTCTTCACACCAATAAGCGTGTGGGGAGGGCTGAGCTTTTACCACCTCGGCGTGCCGATTGGCAGGACAGATCGCCCGCCGTGGCGCATAGGCTCGGAGCCGGGGCCTTACCGGTGAGGTAGCCACTGAGGATGAAGGCGGGAGGCGGGCACGGGAGAGCGATGCTTCGTCCGGCCAATGAGCCGCCGGGATGCCTGTTCCTGTTTGAGGGGAACATGCCAATGAGGGTGGCGTTAGGGCGGGGAGAAGAAGGAGCTGGGCTTTGCGAGTTATCAAGAGAGAGAGAGAGAAAAGAGTCGGGATAATAAAGGCGGCGGGAGGTGGTGGCGGCGATTGTAGCGGCCCCTGTTCTGAGCGGCCCCTGTCGGGCGGAATCCTTTTCAAAGCGGCCGCGCGGAGGGCGGAGCAGGCGGGCCAGGCGTCGCCGTGACGGGAGGGCGGTGATGGTCTCCGACAGGATGAAGTAGAGCTGCTTTGGGGCGGCGGCGGCGAAAACGTCCAGGCTGCTTCTGAAACCTCCGCCAACCGGTGCTTCGCCAGCGCTCGCTGCGGGCGGTGTACATGCTCAAGACGGCCCCAAGGGCGGCTCGGGGGCCCGGAGCCCCGAGGCCGGCGCGCTGCAGTGCCTGGCGTGATTCCCCCCCCCAAAAAAAACCTGTTTTTTGCTTTTTGGCTTTTTGCCTTGCTCTCCCACCCCCCTCTCTTTTTCTTCCTCCCCTCCTTTTTTAATCCCATTTTTAAAACAAACAAACAAACGAAAAACAAACAAACACCCCCCACAGCTGCTGCAGCCACTCTATTTGAATTTTTATTATTACCCTTTTCTCCCTCTATCCCCCCTTTTTCTTTTCTCTTCCCCTTTTGTTTTTGTTTTCAAAAAAAGGAAAAAGAAAAAGATTTTCCCCCTTTATTTTTATTTTTTAAACTACTACATATTTTGAATAGATATTCTCCCCACACCACACCACCCCCAATTTATATTTTTTCCACCCCACTTTTCCATTCCCACCCCCCCTTTTTCTTTCTTTATTAGTTCGCTTGCCAACCTATCTTAGAGGGGGAAGCCCTCTCTCCCACCCACCACACCCCCCAAAAAACAACTTTGAGCTGAACCCCAAAAAACGGGGGTAGATCACTGCTGAAAGTAGATCACAGTTTCTTGGGAGTTGGCCACCCCTGGTATAAGACATGTAACTAGAATAAAAATTTTAAAAAACCAAGCAAATAATTGTAATAACTACTGTAATAAAGCACTGCTATAATTATATATAATTTCCCAAAAATTTTGGTTTCATTCGCCTTTCTGTGCTGAAATGTCACAACCTGAACGACCATGGCTTGCCCCCCCCCCTAGTTTTGATCCTGGGTACGCCCCTGAGTCAATGCAAAAAAGTAATAACTTATTCTTGTTGTTTTTACTAATTATACTTTGCATTGGCTCCTATACGTTATTTATTATTATTGCATTAAGGTAAGAAACAATATATGCAGCGTTATATTTGTTTTAAATGTCGCAATGGTTTTGCGGCTCCCAGTTGTTGTTTTTCCCTTTGGAAACGGGTCCAAGTGGCTCTTTGTGTCTTAAAGGTTGCAGACCCCTGAGTGAGGAGGTTGGTGATTGTTACAAGGCTCCTCAGAGCCACTATAGAGACATGGTGGGCCTGCTAGCAATCCTTCATGAACTAGCTTTGGCCAGGCCATGCACCTCTAGTTGTCTCTACAACTTGTACCAGCTAAGCACAGAGTGGTATTCCTGACAAAAAAACAAAACAAAACAAAACACATAGATGGCGATTGTTGAAGCTGTGTACACATTACATGTTTAACAAAATGTGATACATATTTTTAAAACAGAAGCTAGACTGCTAATATGTTCACCAACAAGTTTTATCTCATTGGAGAAAATGGTTAGATGTTGTTTTGCCTCACTGTTTGCTTACCACAGGCTGAGGCTCTGTGACTAGGTCTTGCCATTTAATCACTTGCTTTAAACCGTTTTTAGCAGTGGCCAAAATAGAAATATATTACATAAATCTGTTTAGTTTAATTTACACATCCTTAAACGACTGGGCCAAGTTCTTTAAGGGCATTTATTCTGCTTCATATAAATAATTGATCACCTAAGTTAATTTACTTCTGCCTGACTTGGTCAACCTTAATTAACTACCCTGAAATAAAGACTGATTTTATTTGTTAGCTTGAAATCTTTCACAAATGTAAGAAGTCAAGGGCTTTGTTTTGACAAAAATTTTACACCAGTGCTGTTGCTCAGATAGACTGCCTGTATCTGTATGGACAGCCTGGCTTTTGCATGTTTGATAATAAGAATATTTAGCAGACTTGGAGAGAGAGCATTAATGTTCATGAAATTACACCGAGATTTCAAAAGCGATAACCATGTGAGAAGTGTAAATTGGGTGGTTCTCTGGGAAGTAGTCTTAACAGTGACCATATTTTCTTACCTTTCTTTGGCAGCCAATGTGCTCATGGCTGAAATGCACAAACAAAAGCAACTTAATCAAGAACAATATCAATCTACTCACTATCCTTGCTATCTTATATGCTATCCAAAATGTCTTTCTTTATCATCATTTTAAAGAATTTTAATATTCCTCTATTTCCCTATCAAAGGTTTTAATGTTTAAAACCAGAGGCTCAACCACCCGTCGCTGTCCTCAATTTCTCTGAGCCAGTGATGAGTTCATCATATTCATCCTGATCAGTAACACTGTATAAGTGATTGATTGATTGATTGATTGATTGATTTGATGTATTAAATTTTGATGTCACTTTTCATTCAAATGAATCACAAGGTGACTTGCAAACAATAAATATCAATAACGTAATAGAACATCACAAACAAAGAATCATACAGAATAATTGACAAATCATCAGAAAAACAATTAAAATCTATAAATCAATATTAACAAAACAACTAAAAATGATGAAGGGTGGAATAATGAGATTCAAGGAACTACACAAATAACCAGGGATCAGAGGGAGAATTGCTCTGTATGGACAAAGGTGCTTTAGGTGTAGGAAAAGAAGCCAAAGGAGTCCAAGAACCAGACCATCAGAGGGACCTTAACTTTAAGATGTGTGGCAATTTAAAAGAAATACATTCTACCAGGTTTGATCTCCCCACCCAGAGCCGTCTCATCCATAGAAGCCGGTGGCGCGGTGCGCCAGGGCGCTGGGCGCCCCAGGGGCGCCCCCGCGAGCCCGCCGGCATACCGGGCTCCTCCTCCCCAACCCGCCCCCGCCCCCACGGGCAGGCGGGCACTCGCGCGCCGGCGGGCGGGCTGTAAGCCGCCCGCCCTCGCCTCCCAGAGCCCCAGCTGGAGCGCTGGAGCGGCGCGGGGCTTTGCGCGACCTTCCAGTACTCCAGCTGGGGCTCTGGGAGGCGAGGGCGGCCGGCTCGCGCTCCCGTGCGCAGCCGGCCGCCTGCCCAATGCAGCGCGAGCTGCCCAGCAGCGCCGCGCTGTCCAGCTGCGCGCGGAGCGCGAGCCGGCCGCCCTCGCCTCCCATCCCGGAAGCGCTGGAAGGGCGCGCAGAGCCCCGCGCCGCTCCAGCGCCACGCCCCTCACCCCCCGCTCGCCCACCCCCCTCCCAAGGGGAGGCAAGCGCGGGAGGGAGGCGGCGGAGAGGCGGCATGGCGGGGGCGCCGGAGGGATAGCCGCGCCAGGGCGGCAGATCCCCTTAAGACGGCTCTGTCCCCACTCCACCCTCAAAATATTTTGCCTCTGTTTTAAAAGCTGGGGAAAGGCTAGTGTTTTAGAGCTCCACAAATGATTCAATTTACAAAGCTTGTAAAAGTGCAATAGTTTCATACATTGATCAGACAGATTTTTTAGCAGCTGTTCTATCCTATTTGAATCACTTCTACTTTTTGTTCTAGATCATAATTACACTGAGATGCCTTCATTGAACAACAGTTATTCCTAATTTTCTCCCTTTCCCCTTCAGTTAAGAGCGGATTTCCCCTTCTTGCATCCCTCAGAAGCTGTTTAATGAACTCATAAAAAGTATGCCTTCTCTCCATAGAGTTGTTATTAGCCCAGTTGAATGTGCCATAGCTTTCTGATGCGCCTTCATGCTGTTTTGTGGCTTTGCGTAGCCGGAGAACCCCAAATAAATGACTTTGAGAGGAAGAAACCAGCAGAAATTCCCTTCAAACACAAAAATGACACCATTGATCTCTCAGTGATTGGGCTAGGCTGCTTCTGCCAAGGCCCCTTTTGTTGGTAAAGAGAGGACTAGTACAGCATGGTTCCCTTCCATGCTCCAGGAGTAATGTGGCCATATGAGAGGGGCCACAAATGTGGTTCTCTCCCATTTCAGAACCTAGTGCAGTGCTGGTATTTGTTGTTGTTTAATCGTTTAGTCATGTCCGACTCTTTGTCACCCCATGGACCAGAGCACGCCAGGCACTCCTGTCTTTCGCTGCCTCCCGCAGTTTGGTCAAACTCATGTTAGTAGCTTCAAGAACACTGTCCAACCAACTCGTCCTCTGCCGTCCCCTTCTCCTTGTGTCCTCCATCTTTCCCAACATCAGGGTCTTTTCCAGGGAGTCTTCTCTTCTCATGAGGTGGCCAAAGTATTGGAGCCTCAGCTTCAGGATCTGTCCTTCCAGTGAGCACTCAGCGCTGATTTCCTTAAGAATGGATAGGTTTGATCTTCTTGCAGTCCATGGAACTCTCAAGAGTCTCCTCCAGCACCATAATTCAAAAGCATCAATTCTTTGGCTATCAGCCTTCTTTATGGTCTGGCTCTCACTTCCATACATCACTACTGGGAAAACCATAGCTTTAACTATACAGACCTTTGTCAGCAAGGTATAAGGAGGTGTTATTCCTTGTGGTCCAGAGTTTATCAAGTTACTCAGGCTGCATGGGAAGGAACTCCACTGCATCAGTTCCCATGCCGCCAGTATAATGTTTAAAAAAGGGGTGTGTGTGCTTAGGAAGCTTTTTCTGCCTTTATTTTCAATCAGGAGTTAGTGCTGTTGGACAAAGCCCTTAATCAGTTGTTTCTCAAGTAATACAACTTGGGTACTAGTTTTATTTGCCCACACTATTCACATTTAAATGTTCGAATTCACTAGTGCCTTCTCATAATCAAGTCTCCTTTTCACGGCTGATTAAGAGGATGACCTTCACTAGGGCTCGTTCCAAAGGACAGCCCCTAGGGTGGGGGCAATGCCCTAGGCCTAAGGTGTGGATGATAGGTGATGCTTTGTATCTGAGTATGTATGTGTTCTTTTTCAAGTCTGTCACCCACAACATCCTCCTACAGCAAGCCGGCAAGCATCCTGTTGCATATATATATATATATATATATATATATATATATATCATAATGTACCACATAGAATGTATTATAGGTTTTAAGTGAAGTGTTAAGATGCAATTAAAGAAATCGAATTCTAGAGCTTGCATATCTATGTCTGCAGATATATTTGAGAGAGAGGAAAAAAGCTGTTGAGTAAATGCTGCTATGTTTAGAAAAAGAATTTACTGATGATTTAGGTATACCAACAAATAAACATAAACTGGTGGCTTGAACCATTAATGAAAGCACAAATTGTACAAAGGGAAAGGTCAAATGTTTACAGCTGCAGCAAGCTTTAAAACAAGATATACCTTAACATACAAGTGTTTCAACAGCTGCTTTATTCTCCCTTTCTTCCTCCATTGAATTATTTCAGGTTTTTGAGTCATGATGCAAGAATCTGGGACTGAGACAAAAAGTAACGGTTCAGCCATTCAGAATGGGGCAAGCGCTGGTAGCCATATACTAGAGTGCAGCCTACGGGAAGCGAGATCAAACGGAGAGACACCTTCAGTGGAAATTGGTGCAGCAGACCTAGCCCATCTTCAACAGCAGCAGGTACATATTCAGATTTCACTACCTGGAGGGAGCAGGGGGAGAAGACCTGACTATGTAAAAAGATGGTGGCATTTTCCAGCAAAATAAGAAACTTACAGAAACTAGGTTTTTATCTGTGGTTTGTGTCCTGTAGGGGCAAATGTAAAATGGATGTTTCATTTATCCAGTTGGAATTACTTTTTCGATACTCTTGTCAGAAAGATCAAGAATTCATAGCTTGAATCTGTCATCCTCTGTCATCCATTGATGACTGCACAAAATAATGTTTAGTACAAAATTTGTGAATATGCACTTATACAACGAAACAAGGTTGGATGAAATCCGGTGGTGTCCATATGCAACTGGGAATGGACGTCTCCTTACACGATGGGATTTCTGGTTTTTCTTCTTCCTTCCCTACAGACCCCCATATGCTCCCAGAATCTGCTCTGGAAGGGATATATTGGGGAAAGAGAGAAAGGGGAAGTCCTGTTGTGTGAGGGAAGTCCATTAGAGCAATGTTGAATTTTTCCCATTATGATCAAATTAGCAACACATCTATCAATAAAAGATTTAAAAATACATTTAAATAGGAAAGTCATGTTGTATGTATCTGTAAGATTGGAATTGGGGGAAATGAATCATAAGTGTACATTTTAAAACAAGCTTTCATAATGTGGATCATTAAAAGGAAGAAGGGGTGGGCTTCTGAGGGTTCTGTGTGTGACTACAACCTTGGTCTCCTGTAATGCTGAATGTATTCTTGGAAGTATTTTAAGTTATTTGGCAGCTTTGTAAATACTCTTTAGAGCACATGATGGTCTTGTCAGCAGGTAGTTGTACAGTAGAAAACAGGAGTTGAAAACACATTGCAGTCAGCCAACGTTGCTATTTTTTTCCCCTTGGAAAAAACGCACACAACATAATTCCACTACAGTTTAGCTGTTTTGAGAGTCACATGATGTTAAATGCAATAGACAGTTATTTCAGCCGTTTTCTTACTATGGGTCTCTTATTTGAAGTGAGAATACAATCAGTGAGAAAATCACAGCCATGCTGAATTCATTACTGCAGTAGTCATACAAAACCATGGATAAAATTTCAATAAGTGCAGGCCACAGTTGAGTAAACAGTTGCACTGAAACTTAATTCCTGTTGACTTTTCCCTCATTCTTCGCCAGGGGCACATTCTGAATCGTAGTGCAAAGACAACAGGGGTTACAGCTTTGATTAATATAGGACAGTGAAAGAGAATAAGAACAGTAAAATATGTTGGAACTACACTGAACACAAAAGCCTTCTTCTCCAAGAGACTTCATAGCAAAATGAGCTAATTCCATTGTTAGTGTATCTGCATTTTTCTAAACCTTTTTTGCTTATTTCCAATCTGTTTTTGCTGGTACAAATTTCTATATTGCTCTTCATACAAAATCACAGACTAGCTACCAATATTTTTTTTTTTAAAAAAAAAATACACAGCAACAAATGAAATAAGTTAATACATTGAAATAACAAAAAGCCATCTTATAACTTCCGCAGAAGCATGATAATATATTATAATGGAGTATCTGGCAACTCAGATTCAAAAACTGTATTACATATCTTTGCCATTTCTCTTTTCACCAAATATTCATCAACATTATGGCTAACACCTTCTAACCTACCAATAATCAAGACCACACCATAATGAACCAGAGGGGTCAGTGCTGAGTGAAGTAATACAGTAATCATGCATGCATTGTATAACGTCACTCAGCAGCAACCCACCTTAATGCTCAAGGAGAGGCAGGAATGCCTTTCAAGGAGATGAATTTAAAGGAATGAGTATTTAGTTCATAGCTAGTTATAACTCTCTGTTTTGCGTTTGGCTCATATAAAGTTACCTTTGGTTTATAGTCTTGTGCATAGGTCTCCATACACTTCCCTTTTTCTTTTGTCATAGCATTTTCTTTTATGAAGCAAACAACTTGCTAGTTTAATAACATTCATACTAAACATGTGTGCATGTGTATTTTGTTTGTTTGTTTATAAATGAGCATACTATCCAAACAATCCTCAAAAACTATCACAGTGTATTTCCTGGCTGTGGTTTCCAGATACTGTTTCTAGGTACTGTTAATGCTGAAAAAGGAAAAAAAAAAGTTGTTTTCAAACAGCTACGGCAAGCATGCAGCATACTGTTTAGTTGTTTCTCCCTATACAACATATGCTCTCGGGTCACTTAACAGAATGCTTGCTATAAAATGCTCATTCAATAAATCTGAATGGCTGTTAAGTAGAACTGCTGTTTCCTGACAGCATTGCAATGTAAATTCTTCATTTCTCCTCTTCTTTTTGACAACTCTATTGCATTGTCTGAAGTATCAGTGAAGGGTACTTCTGATTTAGTTCTCTGTCAAGTACCTTGTTCTTCTTTGTAGGCTACCTGCAATGATTCCTGAGGGATGTATGGCTGCATAAGAACCAGCTTTCAGGTTTTTTTAGAATTTTATCCAGTGAACTGATGTCAATCCACCCTCCCTCCCTGGATTGGCACATACCAATGACAATGGCTGGGTGAACACGCAGCCGTGAACAGCAACTAAACATAATGCTTTTATAGCAACTTGTTGCTGTGGCTTTAATTTTCTTGAATGGGATTAGTATTGCACCTGTGTGGGTAAGCTAAATGAGAGAGCCATGTCCTAAGGCTAGTACCATATTCTGCTAAGGAAAAAATGAAAGACTAAATTTCAGAAGTACAGTATACCTATTTTTCCATGCAACCTAGGAAGCACATTTTTGCACAGAGAGGGCATGTATTTGTATGTTTTATGTCAGTACACTTGAAAAGATTCTGAATTTCAGAAATAAGGACATCCTAATAAACTGTGCCATCCAGATTTCAGGCAAGACAGGCTGGCTTAATTTAGACACAGTGCCAGAACCCAAACCATGGCTTGAACTTCTTGTCTGCTTTCATGTTCAGCTGCTCTACATTCCCATTTCTGTAGTGCTGCAGCTTTCAAAGTACAGCCATAACAGTGGTTTGTGAATTCAGACATCACACCAAAGTATACTTTAACGCTCTTTAGCTATACTTCAGTGGGATGTCAGAATTAACAAACTATGTTGAGACAGCGACAGGTACAATTTGGTTATTATGTTGTGCAAAGTAAGGAAATACGACCTACATAAACGATATCCCAATTAAATAGGTTCATTTGCAAGGTATAAAGCTGTAAAACAAAAATGAACTTAAAAAATTAAATAAATAAGATATATGCTATTCATAGCTCTTCACTGAAATTTGGGGGGGGTATATGTACAAAGCACATAAAGGAAAGGTTTGGTGGGTACTCTGTCTTGTGTCATAAGATGATATTTAACATGAACAATGACAAACTTTTAAGCACATATGTAGAAGTTATTAATGGGAAAGCTCTGCATTCCAGTGTTCCTTGCACATGTGGGGGCATGTATATTTGCTGTGAACAAAAAAGAATGAGAGATGTGTACTTCTCTATGAAGAGGAGCTTATCTCAGTTCATCCCTACTTCACTTGTGTCTATCATGCTGAAAACCTGGGATAAAGAAAGGGAGAGTCCTTAGCTGTAGAGTAGCTGACCATGTCACCTTGATCATAGGGAAAACTTGGGGCATTGCAAATGTTTTACCCCATTACAGATATCTGTTTTAAAAAATACCTTGCATTAAGAGCAAATGCTTAAAAATAGATCTAAAGGAAAGAATGAACAGAAAAGTAAAATTGGATGTTTCTGAATAATGTGAGAGAGTAAGAGGGAGGAGATTAAATCTGAAATCTATGTGGTTGAGAAGGGAGAGGATCTGTTCAGCTTCAGGCGTTACTTTTGAAAAGCCATGTGTGAACACAACTCTTGCAAGCAAATGCCATCTGGGTAGGATGATCTGCATACCTGCCTCTAGCAAAGATTTACATTTTCTGGAGTCAGTGTCGTTCTTTGCTTGAAAACAGATGCTTCCTACATGACATTTAAACACACATTATTGGTGTGTGTACCATATTTTGAATGTGTAATGTCAGAATCTGCGTGTAAGGCTGTTTCTGCCCGGTTTCGAACCGGGGACCTTTCGCATGTGAGGCGAACGTGATAACCACTGCACTACAGAAAAGCAGCTTGAATGTGATAACCACTACACTACAGAAACCCAGCTCGAACGTGATAACCACTACACTACAGAAACAAGACTTGAAAGAGATGTTGCTGAATTACAACTAATTATTAAACTGAACTATGGAGTGTCCTGGTCTTAATATAGATACTGGATTCCTGTCTCATTACATATGCTAATCATCTGCATACTACCCCTTGCTTTTTCCTGTAGGACTAATTGCAGTTGTTAACAGTCAACAGGTTTACCATACCCATTGAGTCAATCACCCATCTTCTTCTACCCTCCTGAGAAAAAACCCACCCCACCCTCCCACTATATATAAGGGTTTGGTGACTTCTGTTTCAGTGTATCTGAAGAAGTGTGCATGCACACAAAACTCATACCAAGAACAAACTTAGTTGGTCTCTAAGGTGGACAATATGTCAGAATCTGCCTTTGTTATAAATGTTGAGAATAATCAGCCTACAGTAACTCAGTAGCAACAATAATGTTGGTCACCCACACATCCCAATGAAGCCTTCAGTAGATAATTGAATCATGAGTGAGGCTACCCATGTTGAAGACTGGAGTAGCCTAGGGGAGCTCCTTGTTCTTAGAAAGATGTGAAGCTTAGACACTGGAGAACAGGACAGAAGCTTTGACAAGGAAATGAAATGCCTAGGAGTGTTCTGGGAGCATTAAATTGCTGGAGGGAAGCATCACATCCTATGAAGTATGTATTAAATATCAGCATGGCTGGCTGTTTTAGGTCATGCTGGACCACAGAAAATATGACCATGATAATAACAAAGCGTAGAATTCTGGTTGGGAATTTTCTGCATGTATGGATGCACACAGCTTTCAGTTGCTTTAAAAATATCTAGCATTGGCCATAATATTTGGACAAGTTTCCTTTCTCAGTTCTTGCAAAGTTTTAGGGAAACATCTGTTATTTAAAATGGTTGTTTTACAGCTAGTCAGGTATTTGGATCATTAAGTATTGTTATGGTTTCAAAAAGGAGAGGTGGAGAAATTGGAGTAGGCATTATAATAGGAAGACCTGGAAAACTGTGTTGCTCAGCAGCAGAAACACAAACTTCTTTTCAATGATAAACTCTTCTGTTTTGATGCCATAGATTTAAATGGTGACAAACTCAATCCAACATTCTTTTGAACACTTAGGAGCCCGTGTTTTGTGGAGAGGTTAAGCTACGCTGGTTGATTGATTTATTTGAAAGAATGGCAAGAGGAAAAGGTCATTATGTGGACACATGTGCACAGATATTTTGCAAGTGTGCTTGCATTTATTGGCAAGCTAGTGGTCAGCTGGCAAAATTGGTAGTTATGTATAATGCAATTTTTTTCATTTCCCTGGAGTATATATTTTTAGGTAGTGTTCACATGGCTTGATAAAATGGTTAGGAGACGAGTGCTTTTATGACAACATAGAATAGTTACATATGCAAGCAGTAGATGGAGGAACAAGATGAAAGTTTACTCAGAGAAATAACACTTCATGTAGGAAACTGTTTCTTTCATCGATTTGTGTTTGAACTGCAGCTTGGTGTAGTTATGAAGAGTCATTCGCATTGTTTTGAAAACTTAAGTTAAATATCTGCCTCAATATGTGTACTCACGGTTTAGTTTAGTTCAGAACAATACAAATGAAGTTGTGTGCAGGATGTTTCATTGACACACCCCTAAAGTAATAATGAATGATCTGGCATACACTTACTTTTCTGTAACTTTAAGGCTGGAAGTAAGTGTGTGTGTACACATTGCACATGTCAGAAGTCCTACTGAATGCATTGTTAAATATTTAACACCGTCCCATTCATAGATTTCAGGGACATTCTGTGGATTGTCCAAAAAAGAGTACTATCTGGATTCTATGTGCATGAATGTTTCAGAAGTGACATTCAAGTCTTGAAGTTGCAGTATATATTTGAATAAAGAAGGTAATTCACAAGATACATGATATATTGTCATACCCAGTCACTGCCAAATTGTGTAGGGAGGAGATAATGTTATTGATGTAGTAAATGAGGCCAAAGGCACAGCAAAGTAATGGTTAAGACTGGGGATGATTTGTTGGAGGTGAGGGCAGTCAGAGACTTAGGGCTGGATCCAAATATGTGCCCACTGAAGGAGGTGGGTGGAAGGTGACTTTCACACCATCTCCTACCCTAGGCATTACCCCTTGAAAGAACTCTCCTGTCAGAGTTTCTGGTCGGAAAAGGTGCCTCTCTCTGATTTCCCATGATCTCTCCCTTCCCCCACAGCCCACCCCATTCCTTAGCTTTGCCTGAACTTTAGGGGAGAGAAGGGGGTGGAATAATCACCTTCTACTCACCCCTTCTATGAGCAGATAAGTAACTTGTTAGGGGCACAATAATAGATTGGAGGACCATTTTTCACTCACTAACTATCCCTTATGACTCACCGTAGCCGAAATGGTTGTTGGTGATGTGAAGGAATCTTCTCTCCCCATACATTCCTCAGGACTGGCTCTAGACTCTATTTTTATTGTTGGGTTTTCATGGGTGGGTTTGTTTTTCTGGTAGTGAATAACTTGAGAGGGAACCATTACCCACTTTGACAACAGAAAGGAATTTGTTCCTTCCATCATTGTTTCCAGTTGTGCGCTTGCAAAGCAGACTCTTCCATGCCTTTGGGCAATGCAGGTCCATGGAAGTGGATGGGGAATTGGCAGTCTTACTGCACTTGCCTTTACCCCTCAAGTTTTCTGATCACTCGATGTTGAATGAAAGGTAACATGATATCTTTTTAGTCATTCAAATCTAATAACTTTTAATCTGAAGGTTAAGTAGCGGTATATAAACTAAGACATGATAATATCAATTTTATGTTCACTGAAGGGCACAATATACCTCTTTCAGTAGATAGAAAATTGTGTGTAAAATGTCTTTTGCTTCTCAGGAGAGATTCTGTCTCAGAGAACTTGGAAATGTAAAAGCAGCACAATGACAGAAATTAAAAATCACAGTAAGGTAGATACTGTTTTTGTCTCTTATCTTTTTTTAAGACCTCTGACTTTATTTCAGTAAAAAACACAGTCCATTAGGTTGATTTTTTTTTAAAAAATGTGCCCTTTTATCTTATTTGTACTATATTGACACTATCAAGGCTACAATCAGAATTTTCATTTTGTATTTTTATTTGTGCAGGTATAAGGTGTGTTCAGATGTTTGGAGCCATGTACTTAAATATTTAAGTACTATTTAAGTAATATTTAAAGGGGATGTATTTCCCCTTTAAAAAGAGAGAAAAACAACTGTGAAAACTTTAATTTAAACCATTATAGGAAAATATGATGGTAATAGAGAAGTGAAAGAAAGCTTGTCAGTATTTATTATATTTGAAGTTCCTGATAATAGGTGAAAATGCAGGGGTTTGTAGGGTTTTTTTCTATGCTACATTTTCATAGGCATATTCTCCCCTCCCCCACACTTCCCTTTTTTTAAAAATATACATTTTCCAATCATCTTTCTCATGAAAATAAGATTGATTTAAAGATACTGCCCAGCATATGTTACACCTATGACAGAGCACCCATGAATGTAAGCTATGTTAACTGAAGGAGTACTTTAAAGTTACATCAAATATACTATTGCAGAATGGTTTGCTCAGTTTGATCTTAAATAATTATATGATATCATTTTCCACGTCATATGGAAATTACAGGTCAGGTGTCGGGAACCTGTGGCCATCTACTTGTTGCTGGACTAAAACTCCCCTTGTCCTTGAGCATTGGCCATACTTACTTGGGCTGATGGATGGTCCCAGTTTCCCCATACCTGCTATAGTATAACCGGTAGTGGACTTCGTGGGTGGGTGGGGAGCTGTGTTGCTCCCTTGACCTCTGGTTAGTCATGTTGCAGATTACTGGAAGGAGCAAGGGAGCATTAAGGTTGGTATCATTCAAAGGTTAGGTGAGCACCACCACACTTCCCGCTATTGAGAGTTTCATCTATGCCCTGGTAAATTCTCAGGTGGATTGTATGTGGGGCTGCCTTGAAGACTGGATACTTCAGTTAATATACAATTCAGCTGCTAGGCTACTAACAGGGACCAGCCACATGGGATGTATCCAAGCAGTACATAAACTGGCTGCTGACTGTTTCCACGGACAATTTAAAACGCTGGTCATTAGCAATAAAGCCGTAAATGACTCTGGGTCCTGCCTGCTTGAATGGCCCCTTTTCTGCCTAGGTCTCCCAAAACCCATTGTTCATCATGAGTGGTGCTTCTCTGAGTCTCTGCTCTAACTGAAGTTAGGTAGGTCGTGACTTGAGAGAGAGGGCTTTATCAATCATGGAAACTTGCACTTAGGATGCCATCCTAAGAGAAACTTGTGCAGCACCATTGTTGATCTTGTTTCAGTGCCAAGTAAATACTTTTCTTTAATGCACCTAGGCCATGTTTTATAATTGCTTTTTAGCGTTCTATAGCTGTGTTGGGTTTTAATGTCTACTGCTGCTGTATTTTTAATACTTTATATCACGTTTTGTTGTTTCAAATCATTTGTGTTCCTGAGAGTCATACACTGAAGAATCTGTGCAGTGCTTAAGAGAAGCTAACTAGTATTTATATTGTATATTCAAAACATTTGGTGTATACTGTACAATAAGATAAGATAGTCAACATTAGTTATTGCCCTATAATACAGATGAGTTGTGGGCGGATCTGAGACTGATGGATCCTTACATACAACTTAGGAACCCTAGGGCAGTAGCAGTGGTTGGGGAGGCAGAGCTGTAGAGGAAGAATTAAGCACCCCTTGCTTTCTCTGCCACTCCACTCCACTCTATTTTCTCCCTCCTGAAGCTGCTTTTGCCCAAATAGCTATGTGGGACAGCTTCAGAGCTTAAGCTCCAGGTTGAGCTAAGTTAAATGAATTTTGTCTGTGAACATAACATTTCAGTAGTCTATTCAGCCATCCAGTGGACAGCTGGGTCTGCTTGACTATTCGCCATTCGGAATAGCTTCACTTGGTAAGGCAGCGTATATGTACTAGAAACCATAAAATTCTGTTTCTGTAAAAGAAAATAGTATTCCCTCTGTAAATTGTGAAGCCCTCATGAATAGCTCATTTCACACTGCTTTTAAATTTAAACTTGATTCACACTTGCTCATTTTCATGCTTCATGGCCCAGGTAAACCAAATATTTCTTGTCAATTAAAACGTACAAAAATAGAATTTTTTTTCAGGCTTCACGTTGTAAATGTAATTTGAGCATTACCATCTGTGGCACTACTTTGTGCATTTTGAAGCCATTAGGATTCTCTGTTTTAAGAAATACTAAAAATATTCATAACCTGCTTGAATAGTGATGTGTGTGTGTGTGTGTGTTATGGGTGGCTTCGGGTGATTTTTTCTTTTCTTTTCAAGTCACATCTTTTTCAGTCATGAGGGCTTGTTCACATACATGCTTGTTCATCACTCAGTGGCTGCAGTATCAGCTGACGTATTCATGTGTAAAACAGAAGATCAGGTAACACAGGCAAAGCTTTCACATACCTTCACCTACAGTACAGTGCTTCCCATTGGAGGCAATTCAGATGTTCAGCTGGGAGTCTTTGAATAATATGTAAATCATTGTAAGGGTTTGAAATACAGGGACAGATGGTTAGATCCAGTTCTGCCCCTCTCTTAAATCAAGTAGATGCTCCCTTCAGCAGACCAGGGGAGAAAGGCAGTTGTTCATATAGTCTCACAAACCCCTGCAGACCCAACACCACCTCCCCAGCTGTTCCAAATCACCCCCTAACCCTTTGCAGGTGATGTGGGTTTTTTCGGGGGGTGCAGTTGGATACAGCCCTTAGACCACAGTTCTATGCGTACTTACTCAGAGGTGACTTCCACTGCTGTCAATGGGGCTAACTCCCTAGTCACCAGTAAGTATGTACAAGGTTGCACTGAAGGAGCCCATAGTGTGTTGTACTTTGCTACCACCACAACTTTCAACAAGCTGAGTTTCCTAACTTGCCCAAAATTTGGTGGCTATGGAGTTGTTTGTTTATTTTGAGTATTTTTTAAAACCTTTGCCTAAGGGTCATGGACTTACTGGATGGGATAGGATTGTTCTCATACCCTTTTATGATGGTGGAGCGCAATGCTGTTCCAACAGGAGAAAATATTGTAGTCATGTCTGTGTAGTGATGGGTTTCCACCAGCAACCTTTTTCAGTTACTCACACATTGGGACCCTTCAGTAACTGCCCATATGGATGTACCCCCTGGATGCCCTGCATCCAGGGCATCCAGGGGGTACATGGTTTGCCATTGACTAGATCACTGGGAGATTTCAAAGGCCCCATCATGTATCTTCTGCCTGTTCTGATTGGAATGGCATTTCTTGATTCTCTTTCTGGGACTGGTTGTCTGCTTGCCCAATTGGTGGTTGTTTACAGGATATGTGTTTATCTTGTTGCTGTGGTCTTCAAACCAATGCGTGGAGAAATTATGGATGTTTTTTGCTATATAAGTCCACACTAAGAAAGGATCTGTGGTCCCTTCTAGTTGGTCTGTTGTCATTTTGAGGGATGGCCATGTATGTACTGGGGTGAATGAGCTCATAGAATGTATGGGCATTATTACTGCTTTTCTTACATGGCCAATGTGGAAGCATCATCAACAAACAACTTGTGGTTGGTGGGTCGCAGTGGTTTACAAAGGAGGCTGTTGCTACAAGAACCTGTTGGTGTTGCTACTGTTGTTTCTGTAGCCGCTATTGTGCTCTAAACTTTTCTGCTTGTAAAGCATTGGATGACAACTATGATATGCCAGTGTTGTAGAGGCTGCCAGCATTGTAGAACCATAGGATTTTCCTGCCTATGATATATATGTGCATAAAAAGGTAAAGGGACCCCTGACCGTTAGGTCCATAGAATCATAGAATCATAGAGTTGGAAGAGGCCACAAGGGCCATGCAGTCCAACCCCCTGCCAAGCAGGAAACACCATCAAAGCATTCCTGACAGATGGCTGTCAAGCCTCCGCTTAAAGACCTCCAAAGAAGGAGACTCCACCACATTCCTTGGCAGCAAATTCCACTGTTGAACAGCTCTTACTGTCAGGAAGTTCTTCCTAATGTTTAGGTGGAATCTTCTTTCTTGTAGTTTGAATCCATTGCTCCGTGTCCGCTTCTCTGGAGCAACAGAAAACAACCTTTCTCCTTCCTCTATATGACATCCTTTTATATATTTGAACATGGCTGTCATATCACCCCTTAACCTTCTCTTCTCCAGGCTAAACATATCCAGCCCCCTAAGCCGTTCCTCATACGGCATTGTTTCCAGGCCTTTGACCATTTTGGTTGCCCTCCTCTGAACACGTTACAGCTTGTCAGTATCCTTCTTGAACTGTGGTGCTCAGAACTGGACACAGTATTCCAGGTGAGGTCTGACCAGAGCGGAATACAGTGGTACTGTTACTTCCCTTGTTCTAGATGCTATACTCCTATTGATGCAGCCCAGAATTGCATTGGCTTTTTTAGCTGCTGCATCACACTGTTGACTCATGTCAAGTTTATGGTCTACCAAGACTCCTAGATCCTTTTCACATGTACTGCTCTCAAGCCAGGTGTCACCCATCCTGTATTTGTGCCTTTCATTTTTTTTGCCCAAGTGTAGTACTTTACATTTCTCCCTGTTAAAATTCATCTTGTTTGCTTTGGCCCAGTTCTCTAATCTGTTAACGTCATTTTGAAGTGTGATCCTGTCCTCTGGGGTAGTAGCCACCCCTCCCAACTTGGTGTCATCTGCAAACTTGATCAGGATGCCCTCAAGCCCATCATCCAAATCATTGATAAAGATGTTGAATAAGACTGGGCCCAAGACAGAACCCTGTGGCACCCCACTAGTCACTTCTCTCCAGGATGAAGAGGAGCCGTTAATGAGTACCCTTTGGGTTCGGTCAGTCAGTCAGTTACAAATCCACTGAATGGGAGCATTGTCTAGCCCCCATTTTACCAGCTTCTTTACGAGAATATCATGGGGCACCTTGTCAAAGGCCTTGCTGAAATCAAGATAGGCTACATCCACAGCGTTCCCTTCATCTACCAGGCTTGTAATTCTGTCAAAAATTGAGATCAGATTGGTCTGACATGACTTATTTTTCAGAAACCCATGCTGACTTGTAGTGATCACAGCGTTCCTTTCTAGGTGCTCACAGACCGTTTGCTTAATGATCTGCTCTAGAATCTTTCCTGGTATTGATGTCAGGCTGACTGGGCGGTAATTGTTTGGGTCTTCTCTTTTCCCCTCTGTGGTTTAACACACAGCGCCACCCACGTCTGCAATATCTGCATAGAGAACTATATATATTATTATAAAGGTTTAGGAAGAAGAAGAAGAAGAAGAAGAGTTTGGATTTGATATCCCGCTTTATCACTTCCCGAAGGAGTCTCAAAGCGGCTAACATTCTCCTTTCCCTTCCTCCCCCACAACAAACACTCTGTGAGATGAGTGGGGCTGAGAGACTTCAAATAAGTGTGACTAGCCCAAGGTCACCCAGCAGCTGCATGTGGAGGAGCGGAGACGCGAACCCGGTTCCCCAGATTACGAGCCTACCGTTCTTAACCACTACACCACACTGGCTCTCTGTACGCTGAATTATAATAAAATGCATCCTTCCTTTGTAGCTGATTGTGTGCAAATCAAACACTGACAGGGTGAGGGTGGGAAATAAGCCTACAAACTAAAACTCTGATGGAGTGCTGCAATAGCAGATGCCACTGATACTTGCATTATATACTGGCATGTTTTCCTAATAAGGTCAGTAACAATCAAATCTTTCCATTGGTGCTTCCAAACATCACTTTCCCAAGGCTGCAATCCTGCACACTTACCTTAGTGTAAATCCTATTGAAGTCATCCAGAATAGCTGTCATTGATTGACAGGCATGAGGATTGACACATGGATTCACTATTGCATGGTGCGTTTGAACTCCTTTCACAATAGGGAAGAAAAATACCGAATGAAATACACACACACCCAAATTATTCACCAGGTTCCTCTGATTAGCAGAGACCTTTTGAAGCTACTTTACACAGAGTTCTTTACTTTTAACTTGTGTGAAGACTGGATTATGAAGGCTTAGCAGTGATTAGCAATGTCTCTTTGCTCACAGAGGAGGATGCTTTTAATTCTTTCAAATGTTTTGTTAACTAGCTGTTTTTGTTCTACCCAGAATGCTATTCCATGAATGAAAAGACAGTTGTTTGGCATAAACTATTAGAGATGTGTTTGAGTACTATTGCAGGTATGCTAAAGGATTCATAAAGCACAAGCGAAAATAAGAAGTTTTCTCCATAGGCAGGAAAATCTAGTTTTTGTTCTTTAATTTGCAAATTGTTGGCAGCTATGACATTTAGTGGTCTGCTGTTTATATGAACATCTGATTTTGTTCATGCCTGTGGAAACCTCACTAATATCATAGACAAGGCAATGTAGATCAGCATGTAAGCCTTACATGGAGTGAAAACAAAAATTATACATATCAGTCATCATTAAAATTCACCATTTGTCATTTTCTAAGGCTGCAGTCCTTCATCCACTTATCTGGGATTAAGCCCCATTGAACACAATGGGTCATACTTCTGAATACAGTGGTGCCCCGCTAGACGAAAATAATTCGTCCTGCGAAAATTTTCGTCTAGTGGGTTTTTCGTCTAGCGAAGCGGCAATGCAAGCCGCGTTTTCGCTAGACGGAAAAAAAGACAAAAAAAATTCGTCTTGCGAGGCAGCCCCATAGACTTTTTCGTCTTGCGAGGCTGCCTTACGCTAGACAAATGCCTTCGTCTAGCGAGTTTTTCGTCTAGCGAGGCATTCGTCTAGCGGGGCACCACTGTACATAGAGGATTGTGCTGTAAGTAGATTGGGCTCAACTATCCTGTTTTCTACTGTGTTTCTATGAACAAATGTTAGCTGAAGATTGAAAAAAGATATGTGTGCCACATAATCATGAATCGTTCATAATTCTTCAAAGCTCATCATGTGGTTGAAAAATATAACCACATGTGATGTTTTACAGCAGTGGTGTCTCTTGATACTTCAACACATTTTGGACAACCAGTCCTATCCCAGCCTCAAAAGTACCAGAGCAATAGCAGCAGTAAGCAGTTTGAATGAAAGGGTACAGACTGGGAAGGAGAGGGTCCACTCCCCAAGACTTAGTCTTGCAGCTTTTTAATGATACTACCTCAATGCAAGCAAGGATATGGCAGACTCTGCCTGCCTGTGGGGATAACCAACTTATGGGATAACCAGTAATCCTGGAGAGCCTGCTCCCACTGGTTATGATGGGACCGCTGGTTATGAGGTTTTACTGAAGGTTTTACTGAAGGTCGTGAGAAGTTGTCGAGTTCTGAAGGTTGTTATGAAGGTTCTGAAGAGGAAAGGATAGGCAGCGAAAAGAATAGCAAAAGGTGCGGCCAAAAGTAGGAAAGCGGCCAAATAAAAATAAGAAATAAGAGACTGCAGTCAATGGTTGGGGTGTGCTCTCCCAACTACTCTCTGTGCGCGTTCTTTCCTTAGTTTCTCTTTTCGTTTCTCTCTGTGCTTGTCTTGCATTACTTGTTCTCTCTCCTGTGTTTCTGAGCGTGCTCGTCTTTCTGTCGTCGCTAACAGAGAGCAGGGGCCATTTATTGATAAACTGAACAGCGTCATAGCATTTGCATAAACCAATCATAACATTGCATTTATCTATTTCTGGGCGGGAAACAGCTTTCGGCCGTTACTGAGAAGCTTCCTGGCGCGCTTTCTAGCAAGCGCGGAGGGATCCAGGCAGCAGTTACTAGCCGGATCTCCTTTTCTTCCGTGCATTGCGCGGAAGGTTTTTGTGAAGCGGCAAAGTGCGGGAAGTCCCAAAAACGTATTCCCACACCTGCCCTTTACTAAGACGGGTGAAAGCAGCAGCAAGTCGATGGGCAAGTGTGCTTTTGTCTGTGAGAAGCAGATTTCACCCACCGCCTTGCCCTGCAAACATCTCAGATAAGTCAGTGACAACTAGATTACCTGGATCCTGCCCACTGAATCAAACCCATCATTCTTGGTGTACAAAACAATAAATATACCATTATGTATATTATAAATGTGGTAAAAAAAGAAGAAAAAGAAGCTTGTCTGGGCATGCCACTACCTTTTGTACTGCGGAAGTAAACAAGGTAAGTGGGATGGAAATATTTAATGAAGAAAATGGCAGGTAGATGTTGAAGAACATTCAACAAGAAAATCTAGTCACATGAGAGCTATTCTGGTGAGATGCTTAGAGTGTCAGAGATGGACTGAGGAAGCTACATTCAAAGTGTTACTTAGCCATGATGTTCACAGGGTGACCTTCAGCAGGTCATTATCCCTAACCCCAACCTGTATCACAGGGCTGTTGTGAGAGTACACTGTAAATTGGAATAAACCCCACATGTCCTCCCCTTTTGTCCTTGGAAGACAGGTGTGTAAATCTTGGGACAGGGTAGCTGTTTTGAAATTTTGCAAGTCATGGCAAAGTGTAACAAAGAAATTGAACAACTCTTGTTTTCTGGGATTGTTATTATTTTTTAGTGTAGTAAATGAATAGGAATTCCAAATTCCAACTCAGTGTTACTGCAATGAAGTTGAATGACAGACATTAGTGAGTGGCAAGAACAAGTCCAAACAGATGTCAGTTTAGATCTCACATGTGTCATTTAGCTTTCATTTGTGCTGATGTACTTAATTCAACCTTTACACCCTGATCCTATGTTCATTAAATAAGGGCGAGTCAAAATATTTAAGCTGAATGCTTCCATCACCCCATAATGAGTAATCAGAGGTCACTGTCTCTTGCCTCCTCCCTGAGGTGCATGAGACAATTAGGGGGAGTAATTCGTGGTGGCATAGCAGGGCATTATTGATGTTAGCAGTTTCACACATTCAGACTATTAGCTACAGTTTCCACATGACTAATACCATGTTTAAATTCACTTGTAAGTCCTACTGATATAACTGTAGAGTTGAAAGGGACACCGAGGGTCATCTATTCCAATCCCCTGTAATGCAGGAATCGCAACTAGATCATATTTGACAGATGACCATCCAACCTCTGCTTAAAAATTTCCAAGGAAGGAGAGTCCACAACCCTTTGAGGGAGACCATTACATTGTTGAACAGCTCTTTCCATTAGAAAGTTCTTCCTGATGTTTAGTCGGAATTTTCTTTCTTGTAACTTGACTGCAGAGGAGAACTTTTTTTTAATGGACTGGGGGGGGGGGAACATATCAGGAGTTGACGCCTCAATTTGGTTCCATATGGTACATTTTGTTATTAGTAACTAGCTGATGGCTTGTTAACTTTGAAAGGTGTAAAAAGAAAGGGCTGGAGACTGGTGTCTGGTGACTTCAGCCATTATGGATCAAGCCAACTCCTCTCCTCTTGTGGATTACGTTCCTTCACACTCTAACATGTGACAAAAAGAGGAGCTGGCCTTAATATAAAGAGAAAAGCATTGATCTGGCTAGTTTCAGTAATCTGAAACAGTGCCGTGCATTAAATCTGCCATGCATAATTCCATATGCCTCAATATAAATAAGATAAACAAAATTTTAAGTATAAATGGTTAATATATGTGTGTGTGTGTGTGTGTGTGTGTGTGTATGATTTATATCTTATATAAGATTTATCCCCAACAAATAAACTTTGGCACGACTCATAGAGTTCTGTTGTTTAAAGTCCGAGAATGCAAATTGAAGAATCCTTTAATTAACTTGAAAATGAGCAGTGGTACTGCAATCCCTGGAATCCCTCAACCTACTCCTCCTTTCCTTGTCTGCTGTCTCTCACGCACCATATTTTAGTCCCAGTTAATTGTTGCATTCTCCAAGCTCAGCTCTCCCTTGGCCCATCTTACGCCTCTCAGCCAGCCCTACCCACTTGAGTCTCAGATGGGCCCAAGGGACCTTTGCAAACAAGGGCTAAATATTTATATTTAAAACTAAATTGAAGGCCTGTTTAAAAGGCAGGATTTGTTTGTTGCAATAAAACTTGTGTGTCTGCTGTGTACATATTTTTCTTAGGGTCTTCCTTTCAGTCTGCAGGAGATGAAGTTGGATTCTAATATAATGTTGGTAGTGCAGTATGAAGGACAGAGGAGGTAACAGAGAAGGCAACTTGCTAATGCAAAAGCAGTGTACTGAAAGTCACTTTTATTTCTTATTTATAATCTACATGCACACTCTGGATAATAGATGACAACGCTCATTCAGTACTTTAACTTCAAAGCAGAGAGAAGGCATGGATGACAGAGCTGGGAGCTGGAACACAAAGGTACTAACAACAAGAGGGAAAATGCCTGTTTACTGGATTGCATTTGTTAGCACGCTGTCTTCAGATATTGTTCCCCCAGGAATAGCGAGAATATGTGCTGCAAGAACAATGATTTAACATCTGAAAATAGTACTTAAAGAGTTTTCTGTCTGGTAGTAATGTGATGAAGGCTTCTGAATGGAACCTGGGGACTTCATTTCTTCTGTTTATCTATATGTCTCTCTGGTTTTAGTCAGCGGTAATTGCATATTTAACCCCTTAAATGGATATAACCCTCTCAGCACCGACCGTCCCCCCCCCTTTTGGTATCGCATCAGCTTACGCTATGGAACAGCTGTGCTATTTGAATTCCCTGCCAAAACAGACAACCTTTTGAGAAGTCAGAAGAATTTGGAAAAGTTCTTTCCAGGTCTCTTACCTATTCATTTGGACTGGTGGGGTGGGGCCAATAGGAGTTATGAAAATTGTTTCAGTGATATTCAATATAGCTGGGGGTCTTATAGAAAGGACAAGAGTTCCAATAAAGAAATAAGTTGTAAATGGGTGCTCTAAAATCAACAATATAAATTTGCTGCTTATCTCAGCAGTATGGCTCTTTGGAGCTTTCTCAATTAGGACTTGTTCTGGGGGGCTTGCTTAATAGCTTATGTGAAACAAATATTAGCATACTTTGTTTAATTATATCAAAACCCTGAATTCCTCCACGATGGGGAGGGGGGAAAATGTGTTCTTATGCAAAGAGTATATTTGCAATGAAAATTCCATTCAGTTGGAATTAAAGGTGCTCTGAGAAAGCCATGAGATGGTAGCCAAGCTACTATAACAGTTTATTCTCATGGTATTTAAATTGACACCAGTGGGTATTTTTTTAATTAGTGCCTCTTTTAAATGTGCACTTGTCTATATCAGTCATTTTGGCAAATGTGACTTGTTCAAACAGTAGTAGTTGCTGTAGAAGAGGCCAGCACAGCCTGCAGGAGTCAAAAGTTTCTGCAAGCTGTTGTCGACATGACCACATCTCATTAACTTAAAAAATGGAGATTATTTGCCTGAAAGCTTGATTTGACTAACAGTAATCAAATATTAGGCTCAACAGAGAAAGGGGAGGTGGAGGGATGGGGAGAAGCGAAGAGAAGAGAAGAGAAGCTGTTGTGATCTGTATCATTAAGCGTTTGTGGTTTGTTTTAAATAGCTGTATAAGATTTCTGTTTTGACAAACATAACAGTGGAGGGGGTAGAAAAGAGTAACAAATAGACATATGGCTTTGAAAATAATCTCAGGTTGGTTTTATTTTACATTCTGACATGTTAACTATGAAGTTTGCCAGAAAGGAATATGATTTCGCTGTGGTTTCTTTCATTAAGTAGACAGAATTAATTAGCCTACGTAGTTTCCCTATGAATGATTAAAGTTTAAGTACTGGAAATCAGTTGTCTCACACTTATCTTTCTCCTTTTTTCATCTGCTAAATAGGCATGAACCTCAAATTTATACCCTAGGTTCATTTTATTGTTTTAACTAAATATGATGAAGTAGGTTGTAAAATTGTGCATAAAATCAGCCAAAATAGAAAGCTGCCTTTCTTATCTCACACATTTGTTAAATAGCTTGTTAGTTCAATTAAGTATCTAGGAGCTAAATCTCTTTTGGGCAATAATTAAGGTATTTCAACTGCATTTAATTCCATAAGAATAGTATATTGCGGCTTTGGGGATTTCACATTAAACAGGAAGCGATGGTATATCTTAGTGTAAACTGTGGTGCGCATCATTTAAGGGGGGCAGTTAAACAAAAGAAGATAAAGTTGTGTGTGTGTGTGTGTGTGTGTTGTGTTTTATGTCTCTGAACTGAGAACATGTGCTGCATTTTAGTAAAGGAACATGAGCCTTGAATGTAAGTAACTGGTTTTTGCATTAGGTACTCCCTGGAGGTAGCAGAAAAATATCATGTCCCTGCATGAAATGCGAATGTGAAATCTACCAGAAAGAAATATTTATGACCATTTTATGCTTGATTAGACTTGGATGACATCTGTTAGAAGACAGGGACTGGACAAAGAGAGAGACGCTTGAGGGCAAATGTTAACAGAGTTGTTTAGATGATGCTGGGGCAGAAGCGTCCATTTACTGCCAGGCAAAACATAGGAATTGTGTTAGCAGCTGACAAGAATTCACTCTGATGGAGATACTCTATGCTGCTCAGCTAAAATAGCAAAATGCAGCTGTTGATACTCTCCATGCTGCCACAATTTATTGCCAGGTATCTCAGCTAAGCACAGATACCATAACTTTACAGAGGCAGATATGTTAACGGAGTTACACCAACGGCAGTCCGCCATATTATTTTTATTTTTATTTATTTTAAAAAAAGATAACACAGACCCATTTTCTCAAGTGGCAGTTTTTAACTGGGCACACTACAGATGGCCAAAGGAGCACTTAGAAGTGTTTCTCCTTTTTTGAAATTATATTTAAAACACACAGCACCGAAATTTCCAATCTAATTGTTCCCATTTCGTTACTTTTTGCAAAAAAAAATCAAAAACCAAAAACTCACACTTTTGCTCCCTAACCTGTGACCTTACTTTTTTTTGTGTGTTTTTTGTGAATGGGACCAGTCCCTTGGGCTGGATTTCACTTTTCGTTTGAAATCGAGGGGCCAGGTTCTGACCTCATGTATACTGATGTAAAACCTGGGTTTTGTCACCAAAGCTGCTACTGGCATTATGCCAGAGAAAGCAGATTGAAACTGGACCCAGTTGTTGAATCTTTTTAACTGGTCTGGGTGCAGGATGCTGAAATTACTGAATACATATGCAGCTGTTAACTGTTGTGTGTTTAAGAACAAAATGTGTAAACCCTGCTTGCTTAAAGTTCTGTCTTGTGGAGGAGAGGTATGGACTCTCTCTCTCTCTCTCATACTGTATTCTGGTTTCCTTCCCAGCTTCTTTTCCTGTAAAAAAAAACTGCTCTGTCTGGAATGCTTATGGGAAATGTGATTTTGTTTTTGTTTGCAGCAGCTCTGTTGTTTTGATTTTGTCTGTGCTGTATGGAAAACAGTACGTCACTTGGAGTGGGTGTTTTGTCTATTGGCCATTTGGCTATTGCACATACATTTCTCATACTTATCACATGATGACAAGGGAACTCAAATGGCATCTTTTTCCAGTTGGATTTGGCTTTTGAGTTTAATAATAGTGAAAGGAAAACAAACGTTAATAGATGTAGCTGTTTTTATATGGCTCCCTTGCTGATAGACTACTCTGGGGCTTCCCCCTCCCCAGCCACAGCTAAGGGGCTATTTAGACAAAGGTCAGATGAAAACATATATCACTCTCCCTAATAAACTGATATGGATGATGTCACACGTTTTGCATATAGTAGTGAAAAATGGTAACTTAAGTAGGAAAACCCATAAAAAGGCAATAAACAATTTTAATATCATTAGTATGATTAGTTTATGGGACTTTTACCTGGGCTTTTAGGCTGTAGGTAGCATAAGCTGCCTTAATAAATGTCCTTTAATTAAAAATGATTTAAAATAAATTTCTGAGTTGAAAACATAATACAGTATCCCCCAAGCCTTACTTAAAACTGATGACTGCAAAGATTTAAATGTAGGCTGTATTAATTCAGGCTAAGGTTTTTATCTTATTTTTCAAACCATGGTGGGGGGTGGGTGCAGGTTTGAATCTATAGAATTCCACCAAGACTAGATAATTTTATATGTAGTACAGAACAGGAAAGTATTATTAATTTTTCAATTTCTTTCTGTAGATATCTAATAATTGTACCCCTGGACTGCCAACGGCTCCCATTAAAGATTTAAAAAGCAAAAGAAAGGTGGATTCAAAAAGATGGTATTTTGGATTAAATAATGTAAAATAACTGCAGGGCAGTAGAAAGCTATTGGCAAAATAAAATCCTGGTGTACATTTTTTTGCTTGAAAGGCACTTAAATACTGACACAGTTGCATGCATCTTGTCGCAACCAGGTGGAAGCTTGTTGTGGGGGTGGGGAGTGGGTCCTGTGTGACTATCTGCTCAGAGTTATAAGGTAAAATGTATTTCTGCCCTCCAGACAATTTTTATAATAAGGGTGTGGCATGCCATAAATGTGCAACAGTTTGCAAATGGGGTCCATGCACTCATCACAGAAATATATTATTAATTAGTAGAAGACAAATGGCAGGATTTCCCTTTTTAATATATGCTATTTCCTGAGAGGTCTTATTTTTTGGGGTTTGTGAAAAAGAAGACACATACAGATACAGCAGACCTTTTTTTTTTTAAATAAACCTTGAAAAAAAAAAAAAGAATGAAGAAAAAGGATGTTTTCAGCACGCTCGCACAACAAATGCATCCAAGGCAGTTAGAATGGCCCAGCTGCACCCCTCCTTTCTTTCTCTGCACTGTCTTTATCACTTTGCTCAGTTCCACATAATAACATCTTCATCTGAGATTGCTGTGGCACAGGGGAACTGCATTTGTTGATCAAATTTGGCTGGATAACACTGTGATCTCGTATCCTGAAGTGCGGAGATGTGCCTGGAATATGCAAGCACAAAGCTGGCCTCTTGATTGATTGATTCTGCCTGTCACAGAACAAGATAACTGGATCAGTAAATACCCTGTGCACTTCAACTTCATCTACACAATCAAAAGTGAGGGCAACGTGGGGCTGAAAAACACACTAAAGGATGATGGGGGAATATATGCATTTGTCAATGATAGCCAGAAACTTACCAATGATGGAGGGAACAGAAATTCATTGTGTGTGTTCATGTATGAGCAACAGTGGACATTATACTAATTCCTGAATCTGCCAGAGGTCTGATCAGTTCCTTCTTTTCTCCCTCCTCCTTCCCAACCCCCAGCCGCTACTAGTGTTACTCTGTTGGGATCAAGGTTTCAGCTGAATGGATTTCTCTCAGTGTAAAACTGGAATTAGTGCCACAGTGATGAAATAGGCTCTGGGGTTGTTTTGTGCCTTCTGTAGCTTAAGTTGTGTGCTTTTGATCAGCAAAAGTTACAGTGCTGGAGACTTTTCTATATGTGTGATGTTTTGGCTGACTAGCAATATTAAAATTGTGTTTTTAACCTTTTATGGATACTTAAGGTTGCATTTCCCGCCGCATGCGTCCATAAAACATTTTCACAGAACCTACCTGCTGTGCAGTCTCCCACACAAATGCTTTGTTCTGTCCCAGATGAATTGGGCCTGGGGTTGGGTGGGTAGGATGAATGGTGCTTAGGTCTTCAGTGGTTCGTTGGAATGAAGGGATTATAGCTCCATATCTAGAAAGCCTAGTGCAGTATCCGAGGAAGGTCAAGTTTTACTAAAAGACAAAACCTAAAATACATGACTTCCACAGAGACCTGCCACCAGAAGGCTCAAACCAGGGTATCATGCAACAGGATCAATGCCCCTCTATGTGATTCAGAGCAGAGTGCTTAGGACCTGATCCCTGCTGCTCTGTAGAGGTGTTCTGCAACTTGCCAGCCCAGCTGGATCAGATAGTCAGGAACCTTTCTGGATTGGGATCATTCCAGCCTCAGGATTAGTTCCTCACTCTAAGCAGCTTGCCAGCCAGAATAGTTGCTCTACAGACTCATTATGCTTTGTCTCGCTCCATTATTGCTTCCCCATTTCCCCCATAGTTGTAATTTTCATGGAATCATAGAATTGAAAGGGATCCCAAGGGTCATCCAGTCCAACCTCCTGCAATGCTGGAATCTCATTTAAAGCATCAATGACAAATGGCTAACCAACCTCTGCTTAAAAACCTCCAATGAAGAAGAGTCCACAACCTCCCGAGGGAGACTGTTGCGCTGTTGAACAGTTCTTACTGTCAAAAAGTTATTCTTGATGTTTAGTTAGGATCTCCTTTCTTGTGACTTGAAGCCATTCATTCGAGTCCTGTCCTACAGAGCAGGAGAAAACAAGCTTGCTCCACCTTCCATGTGACAGCCCTTAAGATATTTGTAAATAGCTATCATATCTCCTCTGTCTTCTCTTTTCCAGGCTCAACATACCTAGTTCCTTTGACCGTTCCTTATAATATTTGGTTTCCAGACCCTTGATCATCTATCTGGGTTGCCTTCCTCTGTGCACATTCCAGCTTGTCAATATTCCTCTTAAATTGTGGCACCAAGAACTGGACACAGTCTTCCAAGTGTAATTTGACCAAGGCAGAATAGAGTGGGACTATTACTTCCCTTGATCTGGACACTATACTTCCGTTGATGCAGGCTAGAATAGTATTAGCTTTTTTGATGTTGCATCATATTGTTGGCTCATGTTAAGCTTGTGGTCTACTAAGATCCCTAGACCCTTTTCACCTGGAGTCCTGGCAAGCCTGGTAGTCCCCATCTTGTATTTCTGTAGCTGGTTCTTCCTGCATGTGTAGAACCTGACATTTTGACCGTATTGAAATTCATTTTGTTAGTTTGGGCCCAGTTCTCCAATCTGTTGAGGTCATCTTGAATCCCAATTCTGTCTTCTGCAACATTTGCTACACCTTCCAGTTTGTTGTCATCTATGAATTTAATGAACATCCCCTTAATTCCTTTGTCCAAGTCGTTTATAAAGACATTGAACATCAGTGGGCTCTGGACAGAACCCTGCGGCACCTTACTTGTCACTTTTTTTCTAGGATGATGAGGAACTATTAATAAGCACTCTTTGGGTTTGGTTAGCCAACCAGCTACAAATCCACCTAACACTTACCTCATCCAGCTCACAGGTTACCAACTTCTCTGCAAGATTATCTTGGGTGAGTTTGTCAGAAGCCTTGCTGAAATCAAGATACACTGCGTTCAAAGCATTTTTGAAGTGAACCAGTTTCCTTTCTGTACTGAACTGTCTCTCTGATTTTTGAGAGACGTCTCTGGAACTTGGCCCATGCTGTCCTGGACTAGGCCACCCACACCTTGCCTAGCTGTGCCTTAGACCAGTGATGGTGAACCTGTGGCCCTCAAGATGTTATGGCACTACACCTCTCATCATTCCTTGGGCTAACAGAAGTTGTAATGCAGCAACAACTTGAGGGCTACAGGTTCTGTACCTGTCTCTTAAATGAACAATCAGTACACCTTTCGGACCTGCATAAAGCAAACAGCTCATTCTCATTCCCTATCTGCCCACATTGCAGACATTATTAATTGCATGTTCAACATGGGTTAGGTATTTCATTTTTAGCTGGTTCCTGGGGTGAAGGTGCCCCAGGAAAACCAAGGTGACTTTCCCAGCACATTGCCCATAATAAAGTATTTGTGAGGGCTCCAGGCCTCATCTGGGCCCAGTCAGGGTACCAACTTGTAACTGGGACAGGGCTCAGGCCTGAGTGTTCTACCACCTCACATTCTGCTGCAGTTGCCATGAGTGTCTGGCCTGCAGAATTGCCCAACAAAGGCCCACCAATTTGGGGGAGGTGATTTCCCTTAGACTCTGTTAGGTACTTAGACCTTAGACTCTGTTAGGTACTTGCAGGTATCAGATTACATGGATTCTGAGACAAATGGCTGATCCCAGGTTTTGAAAACACAAAACCTGGCTGTTTTTAGGTCTGTTTCGTGCCTGAAGGAGAACATTGGTTCCTAGTTAGGCAAAAGGCAGAAATAAAGAGAAACCTGGTGGTGTTTTGAGTAGCAAAAATGGATATTCATTTTGGAGAATACATTTAGAAACACACAGTTTTAGTGTGTGCTGATGTAGTGATGACTTATTTTACAGAACATTACTAATAATTAGTTTGTAATCTTTTAGAAGTTTAAACTGTGATAGAATAGTGACAAAAAGTTTTAAGTATTATAAGGTGATACGGCCTGTTGTAATGTATGCCCAGTATAAAAGATGGCTATATTAGAAGTGTCTGTTCACCACTGCTTGCCTTTATGTACCCTGGTGTAAGCCATTATTGAGTTTGGAGGGGATATGGTATATTGGAAAATCAACATTAAATATTGCTTCTAAAGAACTGAAATTATTGCTCTATTTCTTTAATAGCCTATTTCAGTATAATTAGAATAACCTTAGTTTGAAAGTTGATGTCATGCCTAGAAGCATCCAGTGAGCTTCATGACTGAGTTGTGAATTAAAATGGAGTCTTCTATGCCAAGCACAACATACTGTCCATTGTACCATACAGTCCTTCTTGTCCTTGGGCAGAACTGTGATGGAAATGAGGTTTATACAGGTTTGGGACCTGCCACTGGAAATTTTACCAGCCTGAGTAGGACCTAACCATTAATTTATGTACTTTCTTGCCTGCTTACACACTGTCTTTGGCAGAGTTGTTTTATTCCTGGGGAAAGCAGTCCAGAAGTTAAGAGAGACACTGAGAGACTTTGTTTGTTTAGTTTTATTTGTGTTAACATAATTGGCTTTTGGCAGTGCAAAGCAGCGCTGTAGGTAGGCCTTTGGTTTTTATAAAATATTCTTCAGTCGAAACCTATAAAAACAGGCAAAACATTTGCCTGATTAAAATGCATTGAGGAAGGAAGATGTCTCTTTAGCAACTAAAGATCCAATCCCACAGTCTTCATGACATTCCCACGGGCCTGTGTATACTGCGGTTGCAACCTTTGCCGAAGAATGATTTCATTTTGTGGGCTATTGGAGCCTGTTGTATGGGACTTTTCTGAAGAGCAACTGCAATTTAATTTTCATGTAATTTTTAGTGCCTAACAGCTCATTCCTATGATGCCTACTCAGAAGTAAGTCCAACTGATTTCATTGGGGCTTACTCCCAAGTAAATGCAGCTTCATTCTCTCTCATCCCTAGATCTGCTCTGGCATATATTGTTCCCAACAGAATGGCTCAATAGGTTAGAGCATGGTGCTGGCAATGGCAAGGTTGCAGGTTCGATCCCCATAAGGGACAGCTGCATATTCCTGCATTGCAGAGGGTTGGACAAGATGATCCTCAGGGTCCCTTCCAACTCCATGATTCTATGAGATACAGGTCTTGAAAGTAGCACCTATAAATTTTGTAGTCTTAAAGTCAGTGAAAATGCTTCAGAATCAGTGATTTGAGGGTTGCTGTGTTAATAAAACCAGTTGTGAGGGGGAAAGCTGCTAGACCACCTGCTTGCACACAAGTGGGCCAACCCCCCAGATAGACTGCAGTTGGGTAAGGATGGGGCTGATGAGAGGTTGCAAACTTCCAGCCTCCTCTGTTGGCTTATAAGCCTCTGAGAGAGTCAGGAAAATGGGGAAGGAGGCTGAGGCTGTGTTGTTTTATTTCCCCCGTGATGAGCAGGATATGATGGGAAGACAATGAAGGGGAGCTAGGAGTCCAGGAACAGCTGCCGTAAGTCTAAGGGGCATGGGACTCTGGAAATGATGACACTTGTGTAAATACGATCTCTATTACTCTAATGGCATTGTTTGATCACTGTGGTGGAAAAGTGCAATGCAGAAATACATATTTTTAGTTTAACACTGTGAAATAATTTTCCACTTATATATAGAAATTTAAATAAATGCTTCTTACTTCCACAAAAACCCTATTCGTGAGTTATCCGAAAGTGTAGAGTTAACACACTGGGGTGGGGAAGGCATCAGAGATGAACATGCTACTTCTGTCTCCCCCCACCCTGAATTGCTTCCATTGCTTGTGATGGGGACTCTGTGGTAAGACTTCTGAACTCATAGAGGCGCCTTGCACATCTTAGAGCCCTGGAAAAGCAGGATTCAATAATGTGCAGGGAGTACTGCAGAAGGTTCCCAGCCTCACAGCTGCAAGACAATTGTGTTCTGTTTTGAGCAATCACCTCAGCAGTTCAGAGTGAGGCAAGGCATCAATGCTACCCTGGACAGCTCCATGCAGGGCTCATGCTGGAAAATCCTAAGAATAGAGCTCAAATGTTGTTTCAGCGGCAGTCATCTTTAGACACAGCCTTAGAATAATAGAATTGTAGAGTTGGAAGGGACCCCAAGTGTCCTCTAGTCCAACCCTTGTACAGGAACTGGAGTTCTATCTCGGTTGCTAGGTCTGCCTTCAGTGAGATAGAGATAGAGCTGCTGTCAGATTTCTGATGAAAAACCATGTAGGTGTTGAAAAGTATAGGAGACCACATCCTGCAGGTCAAAAACCATGAGTCTGCCAGAACCACCTTCTACCAAAGGAATGACTAGAGCCACCACAAAATGGTTGCCCTATCCCAGCAAGGTGGTCCAGAAGCAGAGGAACAGACAAAAGACACACACTCCTGTCTAGCTCCTGACGGAGATCATCTTCTAGAGCAGGGGTGGGAATGTCCATTCTTTAGGCCACATTTGGCCCATTAGTCATCTCCATTAGTCCTTCATGGCTCATTGGGGCAAAATCTCAATTAAAATAATCAAGATCATATCTGCATTTAGTTATCTTCAGAATAAAACCATCACAGGGCAACTCCTTCTACTGTTCCATCCTATGCATTTGAGAGGAACTACACCCGTGCAAATTTTCAGTGTGCAACACTACCGCGTTTCTCCTAAAATAAGACATAGCCATAAAATAAGCCATAGCAGGATTTCTATGCATTTGCGAAATATAAGCCGTTCCCCGAAAATAAGCCATACCCCGAAAATAAGCCATACCCCGAAAATAAAGCCATAGTGACGCGGCACCTCCCATTAAAACAGCCTGGAGAGGCGTGGCTATGCAGCGTACCAATATGACGCGGGTTAAAATAAGACATCCCCTGAAAATAAGCCATACTGTGTTTTGTTGAGGGGGAAATATATAAGACGGTGTCTTATTTTATGAGAAACACGGGTACATGGTGATCAGGAAATTTGGAAGGAAGTGTAGAGTGTGCATGTTTCTGATACATTAAAATACGCAGTGGTTTTTCATTGCTGATGACATGTGGTTGGTGGGTTACACCTAACTTTTGAAGCCTTTGTCATATAAACAATTTACGAACATATTTTGGAAGGGATTATATTATTTTTATTGTATATTTATCCTTGTTTTCTTTCCTCACATTCTATAGTAACATAGCTGGTAAGATGAGAATCCTATTCTCTGATCTGTGCTCTGAGAAGGGGTTAGACTCTACCATTGGTAGTGCGGTGCCTGCAGACGTTTGAGGAGGTATTGCTGGTAGTGTTCCCACTAGCATAAGTTGGTGCAAGACACCCCCCCCCCCCGAAAAACTGGGCATTTCAGGGGCAGAGCAGGACCTGGCTGAGGTTATGTAGCAAAAAAAAGGAAAGACAAAACCGCCACCAGGTTCCACACTGCTAGGAACTGAGAGCAGTTTGCATGTGGCGGTGGTTCCATTGTTCCCAATCAGCCCTGGGGCCAGGTGACTTTGGGTACTATTGCTGTGACAGTTATCAAGTTCACCTTTTTAAATACTGCTGCTGTAGACTGGAAACAGCTTGAAGGTTAGGCAAAGTTAAGACTTTTAATGATCATTCTGCACCCCTCCACTCTGGATTTGTTTTCCTTGGCTAGAAGTTCTCGAGAAGAGTGACATATTTATGTACATAGCTAGTATTTAGTTTTGAATTCTACACATGTGAATGAATGACTGAATCAGAATTCATTTATTTTTTCCCCTATTCCTCTGTAGCTCTTTGAAATGTGAGGTTACATATTGCAGACAAGTCTCAACATATCCACCCTGTGCTTGACCACCAGAATTAATAACTAGCCACATTCCTTGATGATTCTGTAGGGATTGGAAGCTAGGCAGCAGAGTTGCTATGCAAGAGAGTTAATAAAAAATTTCATTGCTGGAGGAAAGCTTATATACAGTAGTCTGTTTGTCCTGTATTTCAACCACCTGAGTCAGAGCCAAAAAACCAATTGTCTACTCCCTATTTCAAACAGATGCTGAGGGGTAAAAAAAGGTGTCTAGAATTCACAGCAATAAAAAGCAGGCTCTTTAAGTTCCCTTGAAGGAAGTGAACCCATAAAAATGTTGCTGCCTACTTGTTTGTCCAATCCTTTGAAGTATTTAACATTCATTAGCCTGCAATCATTACCAGCTCAATTTTCATTGAATTATCGAAGTCTGTTAAACACATAACCTTGGAGTGCACAAAAATTGATTCCTTTAGCAGTATATTAATTTAACAGTTATCCATTTAAAAGGGCATTATTGAAGCTGGCCACAGTTATGTGCAGAGTAGGCACAGTAGGTACATGTTCTAGAGGTAAGCATCGTTTAAACATGCTCATTATTTTTATGACCATTAATTTGAAATCACTGGGAAAGTGAATATTAGTGGGGATTCTGTTAGCCATTTCCTGTCCCCCATGCTTTCAAAATGCAATTCTTGCTTACAGACCAAACCTGGCCATCAGTAAAGCCCTATTGGTGGCAACGGAGAGTGGATTTCTCATGTTTCCATCAGATAACAGTATATTAGAGGACTCAGGATGAGTTTCTATGGTCATTCTCTGTGATAGAGCTCACATGATAATAGGCACTGGTAACATGTGCCAGGCTTATCACTTCCCCTCTTTGTGTCCATTTCAAATCACACTTTTCCCATTTTTTTTAAGCTGTGGTGAACCAGTGTCTTCTCTCTATGTCTCTTTCTTCTTCCAGAGGTGTCTCTGAGAAACAGAGCTTAGCAGCAGAAAACGCCATCAGCTGTGAGCGAAGCAGGAATATTAGAAACCACTATTAGGCCAACTTATAAAAAAAAATATAACATGATGGGGAGGAGGGTGTGTCAATTGAAAACCAGCAGGGTGGCAAACCTATTGTACTGTAGTAGGTATGTTGGAGCCTCCAGGCCTTTATGGTGATTGGTGACACACTAGCGATATTGTTAAATTGCCTTTTTTATTGGTTCTCAGGTCTCCTGCTATTAAAATACAATTCTTTGGAAGAAGTGAAGAGAATCCTTATATTCTCTTTGGAGATAAATCTGATCACCCCCCTCTGAAAATATGGATGTGGAGATAAATTCTGTTGAAATTGTGGATGGGATGGGTATTTGTGTCCTGTGAATTGTCTTCCTTACAGTTTAATTTTGGAAACATGTCCATGGTAAGAGCTACCTGTAAATAAGTTGGGTTATACTAGATGGGTCATTGTTGTTGTTTTCTGTTCTTTCCTCCATAGCACAATATCATGTGAGGGTGTATTCTGGATGAGCAAGTGCAGGAAGATGTATGAAAAAGACTTAAAGAGGGTCTAGAAGTACTTGTAGTAGTTGATTCAGGCTATTGCATTGTTTATGGTGATTAGATTATAAGTCAGGTACATTTTATTTTTCACAGTAGTTAACTTCAGGTAGCAGGATGAGTTGAAGTCTAAACAGGCTGAACTAGCCTAAATAATTCATAGTCAAAGTAAAGGCTCATATGCAATACTTTTAAATACTTGTTTCCTATTTCCACCTTTCCACCATCCAGTTCACAAGGCACTCATACTCCCCCTCATATTTATTGTTCAATACAACCCATGAGATAGGTTAGGCGGGAAAGTGTGATGTTCGAACATTTTGTTGTCGTTCAGTCGTGTCCAACTCTTCGTAACCCCATGGACCAGAGCACGCCAGGCACCCCTATCCTCCACTGCCCCCAAGTTCAGCTTGGCATTCTACCCTACATCACTCTGGCTTACTAAAATATGTTAGAACAGTGTTCCTCAATCTTTTTAAAAAAACCAAAAAAAAAACCCATGCCACTTTCTAGCCAACATAAAAACCCAAGCCTTCTGCCTTTCAAACCTGGCTGCCATGATTCTTTTATTTGAATTTTCAAATGGATTGAAATGTTTTTTACTTAAGTTGTACATTAAAAACAACAACCCTGCCCCCATGAGATTTGTATACCCTGTTGGGATGGGATGCTCCTGGCTGAGACACACTGTGTTAGAGTAGAGCTTTCCAAGCTTTTCATGCTGGTGAACACTTTTTAGACATGCATCATTTCGTGACACAGTAATTCAGTTTTACTAGCAAACCGGAGGTTAAATAACCCCTTTCCAGCCCCAGGAGGAGCATGGGAGTGTTTGCGTGACACACCTATGCACTGCAGCCGATACACTAATGTGTCACAACACACAGTTTGGAAAGCTCTGTGTGAGAGGGACTTTGTCCCACCCCTTCACGAGGTAGGGACGATGCTATTGCTGACCTACAGGCACAATCGGAATCATTCTCAAGTAAGGTGGTGGTCACATGGGGCACAGGTGGGAAGCATAGTCATACAGATTGGAGATTAATTACCAGATTAGCCAAACAGGAATGGAGGGTCAGAGGCAAGAAATATATTAACTGACAAGTTGGAGAAGAGATGCAGGACAGATTGCTAGACCTGTCTAGAAAGAAGGACTTCAAGGGGCATTTTGTCTCCTGTTGATTTGGAGGTCAGTTGACCACCGGCAGGCTACATGGTCAGCTGTCAACATCTGAATCAGCACTGCAGCCTACTGTAACCAAAGCCAGTTTCCTCTTATGTCTTCTTATTTGTTATCGTCTTGTTGAAATCCAAATGAATGGCTCTGCTTTGTATGGTGCTATCTATAGGAAAGCCTATGGATGCCTGCAGCAGCAGGGAAACCCTGTGCAGTAAAATAAATTGCATTTAGTAATTTAATACCACCTACCTTTTGGACCCAAGATGGCAGCAACTATTTAAACCACAATTCCTGTGATCAGGGTAATGCCGAAGACTGTTCAAAGGTTGAAGCCGAGGAGTCGCGGGTCCGTGTCCATGTTAAAGGCTATCCTTGAAATGCATATCTCTTCTCATGGGAGTCTCCTTGTGATATATTATGATTGCCTAACTTTAAACTAGTGGAGTGAACTTTCACACTTGTGGCTTCTATATAATATAAGAACAGCTTACTTCATGTAAATGATCTTAAAGATTTCCAGGGATATTATAAAGAACTGCTCTGAAAGATTTTTCAGAACTCTCATAATGTAAATATGCATTTTGTGCAAACATAATTGTTCTTTCATCCCCTGGTCTTACACTCATATGCACATGCTTGTTTATAGCATATGTGTGGTTTTTTGCCCATAAGAAGGTGGTTCCCCCCTTATGTCCTGGTTACCTTGGGTATATTCTAAATGCTTAATGTACAAACAATTTTGCAGGTGTAACTATAAAAGTGAATTTGAAGGCTAGCAGTAAATATTGGGCTTCTACAGGGGAAAAGCAGTATGGAATAAAATCTGCAAGCTCTATACACAGCATATGAGTACACTTTATTTAAAATTGGCATGCAGCTTATCTTTCAATTATTTTTCCACTGAACAACATATTCATTATGCTCAGAAAATTCTGTTTTCCCTGTAATCAATAAATGTTAACAGTGTATTTCTCCATGAGCTTCATATTTCTGGATGAGCCACAGACTGGTAATCAACTGTCTGGACATGTGGCAACTTTTAATTGTACTTTATTTGGTTTCAGTATCCATGTCTGAAGAAGAACATGTGCTTCAAAAACTTGTATATACTGTATTTTTAACCTTGGCTGTTGCAATGAAAGATACACTTTCTCTTGTGCCATGCTTTTAATTCACAGTTTCCAGTTTTAATATTGACATTCCTTGCCTTCGCAGTGTGTCACCTGTCCAATCATATATACTCATCCCCTTGAATAACCACCCTTACATATGAAAATATCTATATACTGGAACATAGGAGCATCGCAGCGCTTTGTAGTTAGTCAGGCCCATGGATCCATCGATCATAGTGTTGTCTGCACTGAATGGCAGACGGTCTCCATCGTTTCAGACAGCAGCCTTTCCCGTTCTATCTAAAAAGGCCAGGGTAAGGAGGATACTGACAAGCTGGAACGTGTCCAGAAGAGGGCAACCAAAATGGTCAAATGCCTGGAAACAATGCCTTATGAGGAACGGCTTAGGGAGCTGGGTATGTTTAGCCTGGGAAGAGAAGGTTAAGGGGTGATATGATAGCCATGTTCAAATATAAAAGGATGTCATATAGAGGAGGGTGAAAGGTTGTTTCCTGCTGCTCCAGAGAAGCGGACATGGAGCAATGGATTCAAACTACAAGAAAGAAGATTCCACCTAAACATTAGGAAGAACTTCCTGACAGTGAGAGCTGTTCGGCAGTGGAATTTGCCACCAAGGAGTGTGGTGGAGTCTCCTTCTTTGGAGGTCTTTAAGCAGAGGCTTGACAGCCATCTGTCAGGAATGCTTTGATGGTGTTTCCTGCTTGGCAGGGGGTTGGACTGGATGGCCCTTGTGGTCTCTTCCAATTTTATGATTCTATTATTCTATCTTAAATATGTTACACATCATGCTGTGGCATCTTTGTTACATGGTACTAAAGTAGCCTGTTGTCTTTGTCCATGGAGTTTTCTTGGCAGGGATACTGGAGCGGCTTGCCAGTTCCTTCTCCAGGTGGATCACGTTTGGTCCAAACTCTCCACTATGACCTGTCCATCTTGACCTGTCCATAGCTTGCCTGAGTAATTCAAGCCCCTTCGCCACGACAAGGCAGTGATCCATGAAGGGACATAATTCAAAAGCATCAATTCTACGGCGATCAGCCTTCTTTATGGTTTTCCCAGTAGTAATGTACGGAAGTGAGAGCTGGACCATAAAGAAGGCTGATCGCCGTAGAATTGATGCTTTTGAATTATGGTGCTGGAGGAGACTCTTGAGAGTCCCGTGGACTGCAAGAAGATCAAACCTATCCATTCTCAAAGAAATCAGCCCTGAGTACTCACTAGAAGGACAGATCCTGAAGTTGAGGCTCCAGTACTTTGGCCACCTCATGAGAAGAGAAGAATCCCTAGAAAAGACCCTGATGTTGGGAAAGATGGAGGGCACAAGGAGAAGGGGACGACAGAGGATGAGATGGTTGGACAGTGTTCTTGAAGCTACTAACATGAGTTGGCCAAACTGCGAGAGGCAGTGAAGGATAGGCGTGCCTGGCGTACTCTGGTCCATGGGGTCACGAAGAGTCGGACACGACTGAACGACTGACAACAACAACAACTAAAGTAGCCATTGACAGCCAGTCTCTAGGCCTCTCCCTAAGCTCTAAGTATAGTATCCGAGTCCATGACTTGGCTCTTTAATTGTGGGCAGTAGCTGAGAAATATCCTGGTTTTGTTTCAGTTCCAGCTTTCTGAAGTTCTAATGTACGGTATTTAGGAATGGTTCCAGGTTTGAGAGGACTCTCTACATTGGGCCTTTTGACATCATCCCATGTAGGCAGTATCCCTACCTCCGTCTTGGCAACATTGCCCTTCTCCCTTTCCTCTCTGCCCCTTCTGTCCTCTTTCCCTATGCAGTTCTTCCAGTTTCAGAGGCAGTCAAGCAGCCCTAAGAAGGAGAAGGGGTGGTGTAGACCTGAATGAGCACTGGAAGTAAGGAATCCAGGGCAACAGGCAAGATGCAAGTTTCCCTACTCCTCCTGTGCTAGTCTGGAGAGTAGAAAGCTCCTCCAACTGGCAAAGCTGAAGAATGACCTTGTCTTCCAACCAGGAGGTTGCCGGATTTAAAGGCACATAGAAGAACATTTAAGAATTTCACTTTCCTCCACATCCGCCTAATTTGAAGTAGGTTTTGCTGCTGATGTCTCAGCTTCAGGAGTATGCATATCTCCTAGACGTGTCTTTGCAACATCGACATCAAAAGCCAGTCTCACATAAGGCCTTGATGTAATCATGGCTTGGCTCAGCACTGAATTCCCCAGGATAGAGTTGTAAGAACAGCTAGACTTTTACCTTTATAACATTGAGCATTTTTGCTGTTCATACATTCAAGCTAACAGTTGGGTTCAAGCTGTACAAGGGAACCAAGCGGGGCTGCGCTTGTTTGTGTGTGTGTGTGTGTGTGTGTGTGTGTATCGATCGATAGATAGATAGATAGATAGATAGATAGATAGATAGTTTAAATGGCACATCCTATTCAGGATGTGTGTCATTGGCAATTGGTGATGAGCATAAAATCAAATGTTTAAAACCATTATACCAGCCCTCTGCATGCAAGCCTGTCAAAACTGTTCTATGTGATGAGTGGATTCCCCTTTTTAATGACTAGTAGACAGCCAGTGGACCCATTAGAGTGTGCAGAGGTACAGCATAGAAATGAAGATGCAGTGCCTGTGTGTAAAATGCTGGCGAGCAGAAGCTTTTGCTATAAATACCATTTCATCACATTCCCTCTTACATTTCAATTTTATAAGGCTTTTAAAAAAAAAAGAGTTCAACAGAAATACGGCAGTAGAAAAAGAACATGGACTCCCTGTTTTGTTTTGTTTTCCAAATACTCATTCTGGTCAGGGGGCGGAGAGAATGTAAATAAACCTATAAAGATGGCCAACATGTCTTTCGTACTTATTTGATTGGAGATAAATGAAAAGTAAAGCCAATAGTCAAGGGGCGGTGGCCAGGGGTGGGGGTGGTTTAGACCTAGAATGTTTACATGTACATATTTCTATTTTTTATCAGTACTTATTAATGGTTCCTTTTGCTTATTTTGTCATACATATGCATAATATTTGCATCTACTACTATAATATAAATAGATATTTAATGGTTTAATAGAATTAATAGAAAATAATATAAGTTAATATAATATAATATAAGAGGGACGCAGGTGGTGCTGTGGTCAAGCACTGAACCTAGGGCTTGCCGATCGGAAGGTCAGCGGTTTGAATCCCTGCTACGGGGTGAGCTTCCGTTGCTGAGTCCCAGCTCCTGCCAGCCTAGCAGTTCGAAAGAACTTCAAAGTACAAGTAGATAAATAGGTACCGGTCTGGCAGGAAGGTAAACAGTGTTTCCGTGCGCTGCTCTGGTTTGCCAGAAGCGCTTAGTCATGCTGGCCACATGACCCAGAAGCTGTCTGCGGACAAACACCGGCTCCCTCAGCCTATAGAGCGAGATGAGTGCACAATCCCAGAGTCGTCCATGACTGGACCTAATGATCAGGGGTACCTTTACCTTTAATACAAGTTGAAATGGAACCACATAGGTAAAATTGCAATAACCAGTATGGCTGTTTTAATGAATATTTTCTATAATTTTATGTAAACAGAGATGTATTTGTTTTTATCAAGTACTATATAAATCCTGACAAATAAACTAAATTAAATAAATTATGCATCTTATATCATTCAAACTTTTTTGCACCAGAAACAACCATAAATGCTCATAATATTTAAATGTTGGCATCAAATCACTTATCTCAGGGAGAAATGGCAATTCTTTAGAACAGTTGTTATACAGACTCTTAAGTCTACAAATCTGATCATATGTACTTTACTGGACCAATCACAAAACCATCCAGTTTACTGAAATATATTAGAAGCTTCTATTGATATGCAGCCTACTTCAGGTTAGAGTGAGGTCTTATTTTTTGAGAGAGATTCACTATTCAGTTTCAACATTTTGCATTCGGTCAAAGCATATGACTTAACGTTTTCCTCTGTCTCACCATGCCACCACCTGATCCAGTTCACAGGCACACATCTCATCTGTTTTGGTCCTAATGCTACATTCTGTTTTATTTAGGAAAGGGTTTTGTTTTTTTTTAAAGATTGGAGCCACCTTTGGCCTTGTTCAGGTTGAAGCTACCTCAGAGGCCAGATCTGGCCCAGCAGTTTCCAGTTGCTGACCACTACTGTAGATACTATTTAAGAGAAACTTAACATAGATAGATTAAGAAAATAGGGCTTGGCTACAGTTCTCCCAGTGGGGTTAATTTGTGCACCATGCAAAAACACTGTTACACAGTTGTTTTGCTGCTCATACTTCTTGTCCTCTCACATCATTGGGGATTGCATGGGCACTAGCCTTGGTGGTAGCTGGATGCGGAGGCAAAGCCTCTGCATTTCATTATCCAGTCGGGTAATGATTTACCTTCCATAAACCCCCTTTCCACAAAGTACTCCTCATTCTAACAGTTAATGCAAACTCGAGATGTGTGTGCATTTTTATTTTCTGCTTTTTAAAAATAAAGATCTGCAAAGTAATGTGCCTGAGGGGGAGGGAGCACTGTAAATGTATGTCTCCAACCCCCCTCCCGTTTTCTATTAAATGATTCTACCCTGCTGAAAGAGCAAGATTGTCTCTTACTAAGAACAAATACCCTTCTGTTATCTTGCCTAGTTGTTTTTTTAAGAGTGCTCAGCATTTGTGGGGTTGTCACAGATCTCCACAAGGGCAAAAACAGAACAACAAAATATTTGTTTTAAATCTTTATTGTATGCTGAATGCCCTTGTGCATGTTTATGAGAGTTAAACATTAATAGCAGATGTTGTTAATGAGTAGAAGTCTTGAACTGGCTTCTGAGACCTTTAGTTAGTACATGAATCTTCTGGTTGATGACAATACTTCTAACATGTCTAATTATGAAGTAGTGTTCTAATCAAGCCTCGGATAATGGGAGAATTTCTTCACCCCACCTATTGTGTTGGTGTCAGTGGCAGACAAAGATCATTCCCAAATCTTTATCCTTTCCTCAAGATTAATAGAGATTCCTTTTGTCCCAGTACCCTTTATCTATGTGCATTTTAATTTCCATACAGGATTGTAGAGTTTATTAACATTCCCACCTAAATGTCTGAAATAGTGTCTGGGTTTCTCCCCCCCCCTCCCCCAAAGTTTTTTTCCCCTTCTCCCACCCATTTTTAATACTTCGAGGAGCAGTAAGGGAAAGTGATTATAGGTAATAAATATCTTTTTCTAAAAAACATTGCAGAGGCAGTTTCTCTCCCCCCCCCCTGTTAATGAGGGTAATTTGACTTGGTTGAAGGATTGCAGTTCTTAAGAATAATGCAGCAATCCAATTCAAAGATTTTAAAGAGATCTAAGATTTTTCACAGGTCGTGGGCTTAGTGAATGTGCTACTATCACATAGCAGCTAATGGACTTGAACAACAGTCTGTCATTTGCTGTTACCTCAGCGTATAGCAGCTTTGCCCTTGATAGCAAGTATTCTTCCCCAGCAATACAGATTATTTAGTGGTGTGGTGTATTTGTAACACTTTAAGAGATGGTATCCTATTTCCAACCGCCCTAATTACTGTATAAAGTGAGGTTATCTTTCTGACTTTCTTAATACATGTTTGAATCCTAATCGACTGTAGTCTAAAGATATTTTATACTCTAATAGCTACCTTCTAATTTTTCCGCTTTCAGATATGATGTCCCATAGTCATAATATAATTTATGTGGTGCATTTTCATTACAAAACATTAATTACAAAAAAAATGTAAGAAGTGATATCTATAAGTTTTCTATTATTTGGTGGGGCTGGGGGTAGGGCGGTAGTAAAGAATACCATTACCTTTGCATAATGTTTATTAAAAGCTTATTTGCAACTGATGTTGCAAGTGCTCTAATTTCTTGATCCTATTATGTTCATAGATATCAAAAGTCCTATTTTAAGGTAATTAGAAGGATTTTTCTCTTGTTTAATGCTTTTTGTAGACAGTGGCTTTCTATATCCAGCACACACGAATCTTTGTTCCTTAATTAGAAAAAGGACTAGAGCTCATTAATTGTGGGCATCAAGTGATGTCTGCTCAAATGGAGAAGCAATAATACAATATGAATAATGACTGAGCCTCCATTTTTAAAAGCCTCACTATGTATAGGAGTGTTAATGGTATATATGGAGAATGCAGTTACATTTCCAGAATATAGTTTGAAGGGTCATCCCCCCACCTTTTCCTTTTTCATCACCTCTCTTTTGAAGAGGAACTACCAGTTTATATATAAATAGAGATCTTTTGCATTCAGACAGAGTGCCTCAGGTGCTCCATTGCACATGCAGACTGTTGAGAGAGGTCATATTACACCACTCGCTGCAATATGAGCCTAGCTACCGGTATATACCAAGCAATGGAATCCACACAGAGAAGCTGTCTCTGGCATTGTGGTGAATGAACTCCTCACGTGTGCATTGAAGTTCTCTGACATCGGAAGAGTTTCTCTATAAGGTTTTATCAGCTGTTTGAAGAGACCACATACCTCTATAGCCAAGACATACCAGTCCATGTACCGGTATGATGTGGCCTTCTGTGAAGAGATGTGACTAGTTTATGCGGTTGGCAGACTGGCTCCTTCCTGTTTGTTTTCATACTAGTGGGGTGTGCATCTTCGATGAGCCAAGATGGAAACTACTAATCCACATCCTTGGCCTAGAGCTTATTTGCACAATCTTGGTTTTGTGCCTTATTTTGGATACTATCAGAAGTATGGGAGACATTTTCTACCTTTTAAAGTTCATTTTGTGGGTTTCTAGGTCTAATAGCCAAATAAAAACTGACAAATCATTGTCCAGACAGCATCCGCCCAAGAGTTCACGAAGAACTCAATGTGAAATTGGTGGGCCTCTTACAAAAATATGTAATTTTCCCTAAGACCAGTCTTCATACCTCTAGACTAGAAAGCAGCCAGTCTAACACCAGATTCTAAAAAGAGGTACAGCGTGGATCCTGGAAAATGCAGGCCAGGTACCTCAACATCTTTATTGTTAAATCTAAAATGACAAAGCATATAGAAGAGCAAACCTTGCTGAAGTAGAACCAGCATGGCTTCTGCATATCACATGAACCCAGTAGAGTTATTTGAGAATTTGCTCCCACAGGAAGCCACGATGGCCACTAACTTGGAAGGCTTTTAAAGATAATTAAACAAATTCATAGAGGATAAGACTATCAACAGCTAATAGCCACGATGGCTATGTTCCGCCTCCACTGACAAAGGCAAATTGCCTTTGAATACCAGTTGCTGAGAATTTCTGGTGGGCAGAGTGCTCTTGTGCTCATGTCGTGCTTGTGTACTTACCACAGGCATCTGATTGACCATTGAGAGAATAGGATGCTGGACTAGACGGACCATCCAGCAGACTCTTCTTACATTCTTCTGTTCCTTTACATTTATATGTCCTATATAATGTCCAATTCCCATCCCTTGTGGGGGCGCAACTAGTGCCAGCGCCTTCCGTCAAGAGTTTGAGTGTAATTTCGACGCCTCCCTTTCTATAGAGGGCGCAGGTTACAGCTGTAACAAAGGCGGCATTTTTTCATCTCCGCCAAGCTAAGCATTTGGTCCCTTACCTCTCTCGCCCTGACCTCGCCACTGTGATCCATGCGGCGGTCACCTCCAGGCTTGATTATTGTAATTCACTCTACGTGGGGCTGCCCTTGAAACTGACCCAGAAACTCCAGCAGGTGCAGAATGCCGCTGCGAGACTCCTTACGGGGTCTTCACCGTGGGATCATATTCACCCAGTGCTATACCAGCTGCACTGGCTCCCGGTGGAGTACAGGATCAGGTTTAAGGTGCTGGTTTTAACCTTTAAAGCCCTATAGGGCCTAGGACCCTCGTACCTACGGGGCTGCCTCTCCTGGTATGCCCCACAGAGGACCTTACGGTCTACAAGTAACACACCCTGAAGATCCCGCGCCCCAAGCATGAAGCATGAAGGAGATTTCCCAGCCCACTCACAGGTCCTTATAATATCAGTGGAGACAGTTGTCCTGACGAGTATTAACCGTTTTCAGTTTTAACCTGAGGATTGTCATTTGTTCAGTTTTAATTTAATTTATTTGAATTAATTTTGGGATGCATTTTAATCAATTGATTGCTTGTTTTCATGCATATTGCATTATTTATATGATGTTAGCCGCTCTGAGCCCAGCTCCGGCCGGGGAGGGCGGGGTAACAACATGTTGTTGTTGTTGTTGTTGTTGTTGTTGTTGTTGTTGTTGTTATGTTTCTGTTTTTCCTGGCTCCTCTCAACCTTCATCTTAGACCCTGGTGCCTGACTGACTTTCGTCTACTCTGATAGCTCTGATACCCTGCTCCTTGGTTATTTCAACACTGATTTTCTTCGAATCAAGCTGCTTCCGTCAGCCTTCACCCCTGGACGGACTCTCCCACATGCTGACTTGGGCACTCTCTTGACATTGTCTTCATCAAGAACTGTTCTGAATATGACCATTTCCTGTGGAATTGTCACTCCCTTCTCCCTTTCAATATTCCACACAGCCCATACTTGCAATGTGCTGCTTCCAGCTCCTTCTGTGACCTTCAGTCCATCAATCCAGTGGCCTTCTCTGAATCATCTAACGCCTCTACTGCTTCTGTTGGTTCTATAGACTTTGCAGTTGTCACCTTAACTTCATCCCTATGTTCAATTCTTGAAATATTTACTCACCCTCCAAACATATTTTTAATTTATTTGATTTTTATCCTATTCTTCCTATCAAATGAACCCATGGAGACAAACAGCAAACAATAAACACAGTGCATTAACTACAAACAAATATCTTCACAACTAGTATTTCATGCTTGCTGTAAACAATATATTTTCAGCCCCCAAATTTCTAGGTGAACAGGATTTTATTTTTTTAAATCTGCTTAAACATCAATTACATGAATGTACCTTACCAAGAAGGACATAATACTATTTACTCCTCCCACCTTTAGCCCTGGCTCACTGCCTCCATTTGATTTTTTGCTCATGTTCTTTTGCAGCTGAATGCCTCTGGAGAACCGAGGTTGGCTGACTTTTCCCACTTCTCCTTTTCATTTATTGTTTCCTTGACCAAGCAGAACCACTATACCTGTGCAATCTCATCTCTAGGACTCGTCAGTATCTCTTCTCTACCTTTGATGTTCTACTAAGGCCTCTCCTGTTGGCTCCTCCCTTTCAACACTCTACCCAAGCCTTGCCTACTTCTGCAATGCTAAAATTTAAACCATCTTCTCCGATCTCCTCCGATCTCTCTCCCTCATCCCCTCTACCAGTCCTTATTTTTACTTTTCCATCTACCCTTAACTTAGTTTCCCCATCTTACTTGATTAATTTACCATCCTGCTATTCTCATCTAATCTCTCCATGTGCTCATTTGCTCCCCTCCTCTCCTATTTCCTGGTTGCCATTCCCCACCCCCAAAGGCATGGAAACTATGGGGTTGTGAGAAAGGTGTGGTTTGAGAAATGATTTGAAGGGAGGTAGGCTCACACAAGTGTTTTGGGCATCAGTTCCAAGCATATATGGGGCAACAAGATGCACAGTGTGGAGTCTTTTAAAGGAGTAGCAGGCATCATTATTTTATCATCACCACCACCACCACCACCACCACCATTAATTAATTAATTAACATTGTATACCATTCAACCAAGTACTCTGAAATCGTTTATATAAAAAATAAAATGAAAAATACAATTCACAATGAAACAATAATTTCTATCCAATGGGTTGTGGCCAATGCTGTGCCAGTGGGATATTGCTGGTGCAACAGCATTTCCATTTCCCCTCTGTGTGGCCCCATAATATGGTTCTGACAGTCCCCCTACAGAGAGGAAGTTTTGTTGCACGCACAGAAGCTCTGAAGAGCTGGATGCTGCCCATTGGTTCTAGTTTCACCCTCTGGAGCAACAGAAAGGAAGTCTGCTCCATTGTCTCTATATTTCATATATTTGAAGACCACTGTCCTCCTTCCCCTCAATCTTCTCTTCTCTGGGCTAAACAGAGAACGTTCTCTTCCAGAGCATTATAGGGCATTCACATATATCGACGTCACATTTCTAGAGAAGATCTCATTCGACTTTTTGCCTCAGACTCTGAGAATAATGAGAAGACAGTGGCGGTTTCCAACTGATGTCTGTTATTGGTCTTAGGGCTGAGTCAGTTTTTTAGGTCTTGTAGTGTCTTGTGCTCATCCTGAACAGGATTAATCACTGGCATAGTGTAATTTTATCTGTCATTTTGCTTGCATTATACTGTACATTTAAATGAGTTTGAAAATAATTTAAACTTGATGGTTTTCCTCAAGGAAATCCAAAAATTGCCATTTTGGGGGGAGAGGGTTGTTTAGAAAAGAAAAGAAATCTCAGGCCAATAGAATTCTTAGGATTCCTTTAATTTTGTAACATAACAACTTAACACATTTGAACACAGTAAAGGCATAGTCTCCTTTCTCTATGTAGAGTTATTTCAAATAGTTTTAAAAAAAGCAATGTAATTATATTTCTCACAGTAAGCAAGTTTGAAAACCTTAGACATCACAGTTCCTCAATGGTTCTGCCAACTGCTATTGATCTTAGCGTTTATGGAGTGAAACTGAAGAAATGATTACTGTGCCATTGATATGAAAGAAAAGAACACTTTCCTGCTTGCAAACGAAACACACATTCTCACATTTTTGTGTGTTACGGGGTTAAATTAGATTACCTGAGAGATGGGTGTTTTCCATCTGTTAGGAGAGGCTAACAGAGGCCGTAGGGTTAACATCATTGTTTAATGAGAAGGTGGTAATCTTACAATCTATTGTTTGACCCTTAAAAGCTCAGTTTGCCAGTTTTGCTGTCTCAGATTTTGTGTATTCTTCTTCTTTCCCTCCTGCTATGTTAGGAAAGGAGTCTCACATCAGCACTTTGCTGAATAGATCAGAAACAATATTAGAACCTACTTGGGGAACTGTCCCTATATATAAGATGCAGCTCCTCACCCAAGTATATTGATGGCACCCTGTCCTGAGATCCCTCTTAGTGGAAGTTTGGACACTTAATGTCAGTGGCTGATTTCACTTGCACTGTATTAGTGTCTGCAAAATAGCAACTTATTTTCCCCATGGAAGTGAATGACAACCATTTCTTCACATGAGGTTCTGTAATGATATATACTGAGAGACTTGGTTGGAATGAGAGATAAATCCACTCTTTGTCAAACTTTTTGTGCCTTCTACAACATTCTTGATGTGTTTCTCTGTCCATTTACTTTGTGCCATAGAGCTATGTAGGAGCCACTCAGAATCACAGTTGTTCCTATTTGTGTGAGCCTCCTCCAAATTCTGTTTCTTGTCTTCATTGTTGCATGATGATACAATGTGGAAGAACCCAGGAAAGTGAATTTTATAGATGGCTATTATGATAGACTGGTGGGGATAAATTCCTTTACCCACAAAAAAGATATGTCCATGCTGAAACCATGGACTATCATGCCTAATGCATTACTGTATAATGGTTACAGTGCCAAAAAAGGACCTGGGAGACCAGGGTTCAAATTCCCCATTCAGCCATGAAGCTCACAGGGTGACTAAGCCAGTGTCCATCACACACAGTCAAATCTACCTTAGATAGTTGTGACAATGCTAAAATGAGAGTGGGAGAAGCATTTAGGCCATCTTGAGTTCCTTGGAGGAAAGATGGGTTGGTGATGAAATAAAAGCATGGACACATATTTCCTTTCCATCAGTGCCAGTATTGTTAAAAGCTGCACTGCTGAGGATGGCAGATGTCTCTATTTGTTTCCCATGCTGCTGTCACCAGAGCCTGGGTCTGCCCCACACTTTCTGTCTGCCAGTTACAGCCCATAGATGTAGAATTGGGGCTGGAAACAGAGTCGGATGCAAAGAGGTGTGACGGGCCTCGTTTGGGCTTTAGGTATAAATTCAGTTGCAATGTTTGGGCAATTCATCACCTTCATGCTAAGTGCTACCATTTCCCCAAGTGTTATACCATGCTTTGCAGTTCTGCTAAAGCCAATTAAATTGGGGTACTCTCTTAATGTGCCTGTAAGCATTGACGTGGATTAATTTTCTTATTTTCTTATTTTTACATTGAGCCTGAAAAGATGGAAACACAATTAAAAATTGGCAGCAAAAATGGCAAGGCAAGTGACAGACAGAGCTAATTATGAACCAGAACTAATTCATAGTTTTATACATGCAGCACTATCCTGGCCCATGCTGCCTTAAGAATGAATAGGATTGCCCTAGCAAGTTGGTGGAAGATCCTTCACCCTGTCTTATTACATCATCCACCCATTCTTCTTACACCTACCTTCAGAATTTTGTTGTATAATATATATTTTATTTCCCAACAGCATCTCAGGTGTGAGTTTGAACAATGCGTTATAGTACATTGTTCTTATTTTTCTAGCTATAATGAAAGGACTTGTTAACACAATGGAGTGCTTCATAAATCGGGGGATAGAATTGGTAAAAAGAAAGGGTGGCTAATCTTTCTTCTGTGCTATAATAGTATTAAGAATCAGAATATCTTGATTCTGGGTTGTGATGTGGAAGAATCCTCTCTGGTGACAAAATGTGTTTGTGGTAACCTTCTGTGTTATACTTTCCTCCGCATGTGTAAAGAGGATGTGATAGAGAGGGGATGAAATAGTTTCATTTTTAAAAAATAATGTAAAAACCAGTCCTTCAATTGAGTATGCAAAAATCTCATTGCAGTATTTATTCCAAACCTGCACACATAATGTTCAGTCAAGGAGAAAACAGCAAAAAACAGTTGTTGATGGACTTAGCGCAGAACTGGATTAAATAAGCATTAGTCTACTGAAGCTGATTACAGGAATATGAAAATGCAGTATCTTAATGGTACATATTTTCATGTGGCAGCTCAGTTGCCTTTCATTTTGCAGCTAATATGTCTATTCTTATGAGTCATTTACTTCTTTAATTACCTTTTGCAGGCAAGGCACCATGGTATATTAATGTGAATGATTTTTACTGCCAGTTTATCATACAATGCCCCAGAAGTTGAAAGGCGTAATTGACTTGGAAGAGCAGCTCATGAAGGAAACAATATTTAGTTGACAGTTTTCCTTGTACTCTCTGTTGACGTTTATGAGTTTACACTATGCTAAAGGAGTAATAAACACAATTTTCTTTCAATAACAGGAAAGAGTCGCTTCTAAAATACATTTGTGGAAAAACAGATTTGTTCTTTTCTTGAATAATACAGAAGAACGTGTTGCCTGTGATGAGACATATATAAGATTGCCAATTGAATAAAACCTCACAAGGTGCATTTATAACCCACCTTGGAGCATTAGATAATATTAGGGTGCATATGAATCAAATCAAAGTAATGAATATTTAAATTATATATAGATTTGGTTAAATCATATTTAAATCTGGGTGTTAGATTATTTGGCATACTTCTCTTACCTTCACATGACAGCACTGTGCTAGTGGGATCTTTTGCAGAGGCGAACAACCTTCTTTCAAAGATCTCCTTGCAGGGAAGCCTAAGGTTAAGATATATGAACATAATCTGTCAACACAACTTACGTCCAGAATGATGCCCTGGATAGATTTGACGTTGTCACATTGCAAATACTCTCAAGGTAACAGCCCTGAAAGCAGAAAAGACCAAAAAAACCCCCACAAAAAACACAACAGGGATCTGCCGTTGATGTTTGGCACTGAGAAGCTGATGAGGTGTAAACAGCTCATAAGTTTCAATGTGGTGTAGTTGTTCGTTGTTGGACCAGGGAGATGTGGGTTCAGATCCTTCCTCAGCTATGAAGCTTTGATGGCATTGGTCTAACCGCCCTCTCCGCCTCATGTATAGTTGTGAGAAAAATAGTCTGTAAAATACAACCTTCATGCATGTCACCTGAGCTCCTTGGAGGAATCGTGAAAGAGAAATAAATAAGAGACATGTGAGCAGAGTTATTTTCTAACTCCGACCTAACCTAAAAAAGGTGGGGGGTTGTTGCTTGTATGGGTCAAGCAGAGGAGGCTGCTTGGTTCCTCTGTTCTTGATCTGAATGTTGCAAAAAGAATTGCCCTGGTTCCCTCCTTTTCCCCATTTACCAAAGGGCTTATCATGGCAGGTTAGCTGCTGTTTGGACGACTCCTTTGGGAAGCTTACACTTGTGTGCTGCCTCTGTTAGGGCGCATCCAGTGGATCATGTACAAATGTGATTAATCATTACATCTCACTGTAATTAATTGAAAAGCGCACGCTGCTGCCTCTCTTTTTTGCCAGGTTTAATAAGAAACGTGTGCCCCTCCCCTCCCCTCTACGTCCCTGCCTTTTCCACTCATTGCGCTTGCCAACCATTTCCTAGTCGGCTGGGAGGGAGTTAAAAGTTTTCACAGTTTTTCTGTGATTGTTTGCAGCTCAGCCCTGTGCAACATAATGAAAGTTTTCTAGCCATCTGTTGTTAAGCTGGCGGTGACCAAGGCCAGTATATCCAAACAAAGTACTAGCCCTGCTGTAAACGGAACCTGTCAGTTTAGCATAGCTTAGCTGACCTCCTCAATGTGCAGGGCAGCCTGTGGTACCAGGCACAGTCTGTGTGTATAGCTTAGAAAGGAACTACTTGGGAGAACCGTGTTTACTTTTTCCACTTAGTGTTCCTCCCACAGGCTTGAGCTAGTTTATACTAAATCTTTAAATTGACACTGTTTTTTCAATGACGAACTCTTTCAGTTGCCAAAAAGGAGCGGGGCGAAGGGTGGGAGTGGGGGGAGGCGGAAAAAGAAAAAGGAACCAGCCATTACTGGCAATTATTTTTTTCATGTGTTTGATGATGCAAAATAGTTACCCCTCATGGCTTGTTTTCTGAGCTATTGTTGTTCACCAGACTTCAGTAATACTTCCGTTTTACTACCCGACCCCTTTTTTTAATAACAAATATTTTGGAAGCCAATTTTCACAGAACAGGTTTGAGGTGTATGTCCTTTTTTATATTAGCATATTCCAATAAAAACGTCATTTGGAACTTTGTTAACAACGTAATGAATTCTTGTTGCAGGTGAGATCTTCCCACCATTTTCTGGGTAGTAATTCCATTGCAAAACTGCACATTTCTTTTAATAACGTGTTTTGATTTTGTTTATTCATAGGATTCCTTTTTTTACTATTCATTTCCTTTTGGTTGGCTGGCTGGTTGGTTGGTGATTAACTTTCTACACTGATACTGCTGTTTTATCTAAAAATATTTCAGGCCATCGTTTCCTCATTTATTTATTTTTTGTACAGTTGCTAAACTCCTATTATACGATCTATTCCACCTTTGTTTTCCTTGCTAGAAGTAACCCCTTCCTCCATTTTCTTCAGTGTCTCTGTTCTTTCTGACCTTTCTGGTTTTTCAACAAGAACCCACAATCCCTATAAACGTCTCCCTTTCCTTTTTGTTAAGTGCGACAAATTTGTAACATATAGCAGAGCTCCCAGCAAGTTTCAAGCCATGTAAGGCATGTTTTAGGATTTTGCAAAAAATAAAAATTCAAAGCTATTAAGTCTTTGTATATTGCTGACCTAGAGTGTTTACTTTCTGGACTACACCTCTTGGTAAACACCTTTTGTGCTTTGACCTCTGACAGAAGTTGAACTACCTTCCTCCACCCCACCCCACCCCCGTTTTGTTTACTGTCATACAGATTGTGAAATGACCTGTACAAATACATTTTAGTGCCCTGCTTCTTCTTGGAAAGTGGTTTTATTTTCCTGCAGCCCAGATTCTGCTGTCCTTTAGGCCAAACTAGACATCATGGAGGCAAACCTGTATGTCAAAATCACATACCCTCCAACATTTGTCAGATGAAAATGGAGAGTCTCAAATCTTCCATTCCTGGGCAAGGTGATTGAACGGGCGGTTGCTGAACAACTCCAGGCACGCCTGGAGGATGCAGACCATTTGGATTCCTTCCAATTGGGATTCAGGCGTCATCATGGGACTGAAACTGCTTTGGTCGCGCTGGTCGATGATCCCCAGTAGGCTAGGGACAAAGGTGAAAGCTGTTTCCTAGTTATGCTGGATCTCTCAGCGGCTTTTGATACTGTGGTATCCTTCTGGAGCGGCTAGAAGGGTTGGAAGCTGGGGGCACTCCTTTATAGTGGTTCTGCTCCTTCTTCCTTGGTCATTATCCAGAAAGTGGTATTGAGAGATGAGTGTTCAGACCCCTGGGCTCTCACTTGTGGGGTGCCTCAGGACTCTCCCCCATGCTTTTCAACATTTATATGAAGCTATTGGGAGAGATCATCAGGTTGGTTGGGCTAGGTGTTCACCAGTATATGGATGATACCCAGCTTTACCTCTCCTTTAAATCAGAATCAGTGAGGGCAGTGAATGCCCTGTGTGAGTGTCTGGAGATGGTTGGAGACGATGGTTGGAGACTAAAGGATTGAGGTTGAATCCTGCCAAGACAGAAGTAATGTTTTTTTTTGGGGGGGGGGGGACTCCGAGTCCTGAATGGGATAGTGGTGCCCCTAAAGGACCAGGTGCGCAGCCTGGGGTGTCATTTTTGACTCACAGCTGTCCATGAAGGCACAGGTCAATTCTGTGTCCAGGGCAGCTGTATACCAGCTCCATCAGGTCTGCAGGCTGAGATCCTACCTGCCTGTGTACTGTCTCGCCAGAGTGGTGCATGCTCTAGTTATCTCCCGCTTGGACTACTGCAATGTGCTCTTCGTGGAGCTACCTTTGAAGGTGACTTGGAAACGACAACTAATCCAGAATGCGGCAGCTAGACTGGTGACTGGGAGTTACCGCCAAGACCACATAACACCGGTCCTAAAGGATCTTCTCTGGCTCCCAGTATGTTTCTGAGCACAGTTCAAGGTGTTGGTGCTAAACTTTAAAGCCTTAAATGGCCTCAGCCCAGTATACCTGAAGCAGCATCTCCACCCTGATCATTTAGCCTGGACACTGAAGTCCTCCTCTGAGGGTTTTCTAGTGGTTCCCTCACTGCAAGAAGTGAACTTACAGGGAACCAGGCAGAGGGCCTTCTCAGTAGTGGCATCCTCTCTGTACAACGCTTTACCTTCAGATGTCTAGGTAATAAAGAACTACATAACTTTTAGAAGACAGCTGTTGGTCTGCCATACTCAAAACAAAATAAAAAATAAAATAAAATCCTTCCTGTAGCACCTTAGAGACCAACTAAGTTTGTTCTTGGTATGAGCTTTCGTGTGCATGCACACTTCTTCAGATACACACTGTATTGGGAAGTTTTTAATGTTTGATATTTTACTATGCTTTATACATGCTGTAAGCCATCCAGAGTGGCAGGGTATAAATATTATTATTATTATTATTCCACAGAGCAGTGTTCATATGCTCATTGTTTTCCACAGATGTTTCCAGTTGTGCTGTGTGCTATATATATGTCTGTTTGTCTGTCCATCCATCCATCCAGGTTTGGCTAACCCTTGGCCCACCAGATGTTGCTGGACTTCAGCTACCATTATCCCTCACTACTGTGTGGATCTTATGGGACTGGAATCCAACAACATATGGAGGCTGTAACGTTGGCTACCCCTGTTCTAGACAATCTGGAAAGGCCAGTTCTGTAAAATGTTCAGTTCACAATTAATGTGACATCACTTTGAATCTCACTGAGCCCTGACATGTTAGGCGTCTTTTGTGTTTTACTGAGATAAAGTTTCACATCAGGTGCATCTTAACCTGGGCTGCATCCAGACAGGCAGATAACCTTGGCATTTAGCATGTTCCCTTTTTAATAAATGGAAATGGCCTTTTGTTTACTAGAGGGAGGGGGGGCTACATTTAAGAGGTCACCTATTAGCTGCATTTTTGCTAGCTGTCTGAAACCCAGCTCTACTGTCTATTAAACTCAACCCACTATGTAAACATTCTTGTGTTGTTCTGGTCTCTACAGTGGCCAGGGGAGATCAGGTTTCACCTGCCTGCACATCTTCAAGCAATTAGAGCTATTAGCTTGAAGCTATTTCACATTCAAGGTCCATGGTGACATTCAAGTCCACAAGACGGCTGAGGGTAAAAATAAAAGTAATAACAAACCTCCTTGGGAATACAGCCTCGTCACCACTCTTTTGTGTACACTTCTTTATAAATGCAACTGGAGGTTCAGGCAAAATGATTATTGCCAAGAACAGTATCTAACCTCAGTCACACGCTAGAGAAAATAAGGATGGTCACCTTGCATTGTGATCATGATAATTATTTATTTCTTTGGAATGGTGTAAGATTAGCCTTGTTATGGACTGCGTTCTCAGCATGCAGACTTTGTAGTTTGCCTCTGATTTACCGGAGAATTTTTGCTCAGTGTTTACATTGCGCAGCTAGCTGCTTCAGGTAAAGGCTTCGCTTCCAATGACATTCAGCCCCCAGGTTTAGTGAGTTCCAGCGGCAAGTCTTGAAAGCTGTTTTAAAAAAAAAAAAAGGTTGAAGCAGATTAGTGGTGACCTTAAAAGATTAAACTAGTACAGTTTAAAGATAAATAATCAGCCTTTAGCTCATTAGATAGCTACGTAAGCATGACAGAAGGTGACTTTCTTATAACAGTTTTAGAATCCAGGATGCATTTTTCTTTTTAATATTTACAATTGGGGTGTGAACTGCTCAAAAAGGTTTGGTTTTGCCCTGTCTTTTGGTTCATATAGTTTTCCACCCCAGAAAGCACATTGTAACTGATTGCAACACTTTAAATTGTTTCAGTGCACCTTCAAATCCACTGTTTTCCTGTTGGTTTATTATGCAGAAGAGGCTAATTTTAAAAACTATGCCTGCTGCAAAAGAAGATCTTCCTTTGCTGTCCCGGAGGGTGTTCTTAATCAGAAATAACCACAGGCTAAATTATAATGTGGAATTCTGCTGCCCTTTAACCTAACACTGCCTGCTCATTCGGTGTTTGTTAACAAACATCTCTAAGTACAAAATTGTTTGAGAATTACTTTTTCATTATATTCAGCAACTTCAATTAAAGTAAGAGGCTTATACAGAAGGGGGAGGAATTAAAAATGTATGGATTTTCCTCAAGAAAGTTTTAGTGATCATTTCCACATAAGCATTTTCTCCTCTGGTATTTAACTGTCTCGGGGATAGTCCAATTTAAGTAATATCCAATAACAAAGTAGAGTCTTTTAACAATGTAGAGAGAGAACCCAGCAGCTAATCAGATTGCCAACCAATTTTGAAGAAGTGGTGCTCTTAAGGGCCTGGAAACATAAATGGGTGGCATTTCCAAGCGATTTCACAATTAATGAGTACTACAGCCTCATTATGGCCACCGTATAAGGGGTGCAATCCAGAGATATTTAACGGTGCCTTAAGTCCCACTAGAATCAGTGGGCACTAAAGCGTGCTTAACTGTGTATCGGATCTCAGCCTAAGTTTCTACGGATAAACTAATCCATAACATCTACAGCAGGAAAGAGAAGCAACACACATACTGTGCATTTAAAGAAGAAGAAAATTAATAATAATAAAAAAATGTTTGGCCTACATAATTGAGAAGCCTAATTAAAAGATTAACTGGTGAGCTAAAGGTGAGAACTGCTGAGTTAGTAAAGGCTTTTTACAAGAAACCCTCAATTTCCTCCACTTTGCATGCCAGGAGCAGAAAGCTTGTAGTGCTTAGAGAGAAGGTGAGGCCTCTTTAAAGCAGATCTTTCCCATTCTCTCTCTCTCTCTCCTCCCACCACCACTTTGCCTAGTCTTTCTGTTTCTATAATCTGCCTTTTGAACAGTTTTTGTGGCTGATCAGTTCCACCTAATATGTCTCTTGATTTCTGCTATTGTAATACTCAGACGACATGCTGTTCTCTTCATTTTTATAAGCTTTAGATGCTCCTGCCTGTCATACTCTGGCGGTTTATCTTCAGCGTCTGGATTTGCTTTCAGACTTGCATGTCTATCAAGCTGCTGTTGCTTTGAATGTGAGATCAAAAGAAGATGAATTCCAGTGTAAAAAGGGGGGGGGGGGAATCCCCTTGTATGAAGAAAAGATTGCGTCCTGTGTAAACATCCCATTGACAGCTCCCAATGAGTTATTTTAGCTGAGCATCAGCACCCAGACTGACAGACAGTCCGAGAGTTCGTGCTAAATAACAAATATCAGTGGTTGTAGCACATTGCCACAACAGCAATACATTTTCTTAAAAAGTCCGGGGTGTGTGTGTGTGTGTTCCTGTTCTTTCCCTCCCTGTCTTTTTTTTCCGTTTAGAAAAATGACTTGCTGAATATGGTTCTGCTGTTCGTCTCTTTGCAAACTGCTTTCAAAATACCAAACCCAGTATACTTTCCTTGACAGTATTTCTGTGTTCCCCCCCTTATGTCAAAAGACAGGACTTTTGATAATTAAGGATGAGGGAGGGGGAAGCGGGCTGGTGGTGTTGAAGGGAAGAGAGTTTACTTAGTCATCTGGACTTAAATAGGAACTTTGTTTTAGTGATTGAAAGGAAACCAAGAAAGAGAATGCATCTGCTGGAACATATTGAATGCACACTCCTGAGATTCAAAAGTCTAATTTATTTTAAATGGGTTGGGGGGCGTGTTATGAAGGAATTTGAATAATTGCTGTGAAGTCTGGCCAACCTTAACAGACATTTATTGACATAAGTGTGTGAGTACCACAAAGAGTGCGAAAAACAAGCTTTCCAAAACTATGTACAAATAAAGAATTTGCCTAGCTGCATAGCTAAAATGCATTTGCTGCTGTTTCATTGTGTGTGTGTGTGTGTGTGTGTGTATATATATATATATATATATATATATATATATGAGATTTCTGCACATCAGCCAGCTGCTTTAATAGGGTAGAATTAATATAATTTTTTTGGAGTGTTAAACACAACTTTGAAATTACCTGCAAGCTCCAGCTGATCTATCAGCTTTGCAGATGGGGGGGAAATTGCTTAAATTCTTGTGGTTTCTTTGTCATTTCATAAAAGCAGACGTTGCTACTGTGGAGGCAAGCCTCCCGTTGTTGCCTACAAAGGGCAGTGCTCCAGTGTGTTTTCCCTTCAGTGTGTGCTTCAGCTGCACAGCACTTCCTGTTTATTCAAACATCTTTTTACCATTCTTCAACCCCCTGCTTCAGAGAAACAGCCAGAATACATCTTCAGCAAGGAGACGGCAAACTAGAGACAGACAGTAAGAGTGCTCTGTTAAACTCTCCATATTCTCTATTTAAATGCTGGGGGGGGGGGGTGTACAACATGTAGCTATGCTGAACTTTTAACTTGCTATCTCGCTTGCAGAGGCATTCTTTTGCTCTAGGAAAATTTAATTGCTGAGGCTTTAGAGCAACATAAGATGATTCACGTTGTTTACTGCCTTGTTGGGCAGGAAAACAAGACGAAATGGGAGCTGCCTTCTGCTAACTCGTCCTCCCCCCCTCCTTTGGGGTGCTCTGTTTTTCAAATGTATTTCTCGAGAAGTCCTGTGTTGACTATTGTTTGAGGAGGGCTGGCTTTCACTTACAGCGTGTGTAAGTTTGTGATGTGTGTTGTCTGTGTGTTGTCCTGTTACTGGCTTAAGTTTAGAAGGAATGGCAGCAAGAAAAGGGAGGGGCAGGAGGGAGTTTGATGAGGGTCTGTGTTGCCTTTCCCTTGTGGTTGTCTTTCCGTTTGTTAATATTTGAACAAATCGAACGATAAAGAAAAATCAGGCTGCTGAGATGAGCATGGGTGTTATCTCTTTGGTATGACTGCTGTCTAGACTTCTAGTGCTACAGGAAGATTTGAGGGAAGAGAAAGAGAGCAGACTCGTGTTTAAAAATTGTTGTAAACTTTAATGTCAGGGATTTTTCTTCAGATTTTCAGGGTCTGTAACCTGGCTCAATCGAGAGGTAATGCTGCTTAATATCTGTAGCTAGTCCTGTGACACGTGTTCTGTGCCTCTCCTTTTTGTTCACGTGGCTTAATAAATTGTGTAGGTTTTTTTGGGGGGTGCATTGTTTGTTTGGAATTTGTACTGTGTCCAGGAAAGTCCACCAACACGGATATCTTAACTTTCTTTCCCAATCACTTGAAGCAGTCGTTGTCATATCCATGAAGCACAAGAGGGCATGAAGAATGCATAGTGTGAATAAGCATCCTCAGAGAGGCTCTTGGGGGGGGGGAAAACAAAAACCTCTATGAGGTCTGTTCCTTGTTGAGACTTTTAAGAACAGAAACATATATATTTGACCAAATGCATGTGCCACAAACATTTTAAGAATATGCATGCTTGTGGAAAAACTATTTTTTGCAATATTCCAAAGTATGCAGTGGGGAAAACAACAATATTTTGCAGCTGCCTTGGGGACAATTTGTTTAACAGCAAGATTAACTGCATAGGGAAGATGGAAAGAGTGACTAAAGTTATTTACTCAGATGTCAGTGTAGGTGCAGGCCAGCAAAACCCACTGTGGGAAAAGTGGTCTGCTGCCTTTCTTGGTATCTCAGTCTATTGGATGACCATCAGATTTCCCAGCTCACTGGTTTTGTTTTTTCTGGATGGCCGGCTTGATTATTTATCAGAAGGGAAAGGGAGTAGCTCAAGCAAATAAACATGTGGCCAAATTCTTGTTTTCTTTGTGGCTTAATAAAAAATACATGGAAAATAATAAGAGCATTGTTTTTCTCCCAGTTTTAATAAGGGGAAATTGTGTATCATTTTAAATGGGGGGGGGGAGAGGAGGAAGCTTAAAGTGAGTCAACAGTTTTGTGTGTTCTGTGCCTTCAACTTTCTGAAAACTCAAACGGTTCCCAGCCGAAAATTAATCTGTTCCTTTGTATATCCTATCAGTGGAATGCCAACCGCATGGGACTTAGATTGGATTTATTATAATTATGCTTACTTCTCCACCTCCATGGAAAATGTCGTTTGCTTTTCCTTTTAACACATCAGCTAGGTGCTTGCCTAAATGAGAAGTACTTGCAATCTTGTGGAGGGATGGATGCTGACTTTGGAGCAAAATATTGACAGCGCAGTTATGCTATCACCCCTATCGGCTGCTAAGTGTTTGCAGTGAGCGTGTGGAGTTTGCAACCATGTTAAATCTATTACAGGCGCCCCTTTCTTTTTTAACACTGTTCTTGTGAATCTCATTGTGTACAGTGCACTGTTCCTTAATGATAGTTCAGGAGAATGTTAAGTAGTTTTTTTGTGAGGAAAAAAACCCTGTGAACTAAATTACTTTCAAGAAAGAAAACATATATATATATATATATATATATATATATATATATATATATATATATATGAATGAGAGACGCAAGTCCTGTTGTATATTTTAGTTGATTTCACTGAATTACAAAGAACTGACAGGCACATGAAAGGAATTTCACGTTGGGTGGGCAGGTACAAATTTAATAGATGGACTTGCTTTCAAAATCTCTCCTGGTCTCTTAGAATTGCCCGTCAGTTTCAATGGATGCATTAGATCACCTTGTCTATAATATTAAGTGACTGGCTGCTGTACTTCTGTTCTGTTATCTAGGTTAAAGGTCATACTCTCTTCCGGGGATCTGGATTAGGTTCACACACACACACACACACACACAAAAACATGGAGCAGGACAAGGAAAGGGAAAATTCTGCCGTTTCAGTGTCTTGCATGCTGGAAGTGGGCTTGGGACAATTTAGAAAGCTCAAAAGGTGCTCTGAGCATAGCTGTCAATCTTTCCCTTTTTTGTGGGAAATTCCCTTATTATAGCATTGGGAACCAGCAGGGAGGGTTGACAGCTATGTATACAGCAGTGGGGAACAGAGCCAGGCGGTACCTATTTATCTACTTGCACTTTGACGTGCTTTCGAACTGCTAGGTGGGCAGGAGGTGGGACCAAGCAACGGGAGCTCACCCCGTCATAGGGATTCGAACCACCGACCTTCTGATCAGCAAGCCCTAGGCTCTGTGGTTTAACCTACAGCACCACCCGCATCCCGTAATCCATTTATAGCTATGCACAAATGCTTCAAGGGGTTTTAATAGCACATGGTACTTTCCTTCCCATCCATCTACCAGCCTCTGGCAGTTTAAGATTTCAGACATTGTAGACCAGTTCATACATGTAAACCAGCTTTTCTTTTTAACCATTTAGTGCTGTAAAAGCCACCTACATGAATGCAGAAATGACAGTGAGCTCTCTCCATGTACACATTCAGGTTAAATACTAGCAAAATCGTGTGTGTGTGTGTTGTCCCTAACCTTTCTTTGTATGGCTGCTGCTTTATATTCCTAATATATTTGTGGTCTTTTTGCAATTTCTCCTATTTCTATAATACTATTTCTGATATGAAGCGACGAGCTGCATAGCTATACTCAAGGTGTATATGCACCTGTATGAGTATACTATCAGCTTCACGGTCTTTATGCCCAGTGTGTCAATATGTCACCAATAAAAATATGCATGAGGAACTTATTTCCTGCGTGGGAACATCATGACTTCTCATTTGATTTATATTCCACCCTTCCTCCTGAAGGAGCCTCGGGTGGCAGGTTTAAAACATTTGAAAACAAACAAAAAAGAAGTAAGTTCTTCTCAACCAGTGATCTCTATGTTGCCAGGAACAGTGTTTTTCAGCTGTCATATGCCTGGGTAAGTAGACTTGTAGTGGGACCTGTAGACCAGAAGTCTCTAAGCAAACGTTGGAGGATCTGTGCTGAGATGGGAGAAAAGAAGCCTCGTCATTCTGAAAGCACTTGTGTTGGCTTTCATGAGGAACCTTCTCTAGTGTTTCAAGGAGCATCACTACATATTTAGTGTAGGCTCTAGTCTGCCTAGTCTCCATGTGTCACCCAACTTCTTGCCTGTCATTGTGTCACGGTACTGTTTTCTCAGCAACATATCAGGGACATATAAAGAGCACAGCCAGAGCAGACGGAAGGTCCATGGAGCATCTAAAGCTATGCAGGAGCCATCACTATCTGTTGTGGTAGTATATTTCTGCTCTGAATCTCATGCTTATTAGTTCCATCAGATGATCCCAAGCTCTAATTTTGGATGGGGAAACACTGCTTTGTCCACTTTTTATAAACCTCTGTCATATCTTCCTCCCCACCTCTCCCCTTAGTCCCATCCACAGCCCAGCTTCTCTCCAGAAACTTTCTTCTTCTACTGCTTTATGCCAGTTGCTAAATGGAACTAACGGAATAGGAAAGAGTTGCCCTCACACTAGTTGCACCCTATTCCCCCCCCACTTCCATGCTTTTATTATAGAGCACTGATTATGGAGAACATAGGGAGCTACCGTCTACTGAGTCAGACTTTTGGTCCATCTAGCTCAATGTTGTCTACTCTGATTGACAGCAGCTCTTTAGGTGTTCCAGAGAGAACCTTCTCAGCCCTACCCAGAGCCACCAGGAATAGAACCTTCTGTGTGGAAGGAAGTGTTCTACCATTGAGCTACAGTCCTCCTCTTTTTGTGTGTTTGAAGGAAATATTAATGGGAATACGTATTAGGTGAAGAGAATATCTATAAATAAGGTAGGAAAGCTGAGATCCTGTGTATTGGAAGGTCATTTCTTACATTGCAGATTTTGGTATCTCGGCACATGTGCTTACTTTTAAATTTGCTATTTTGTGTGCTCAATACTTTATGAGCATGCCATCCTGTTTGCTGCATCAAAAGTTATTAGAAGTTACTGCTTGCATCTTGAAAGGGGTTGTATAATGCTAGCTCATAACGTGTGCAGTTGATAACATAGCTGGGCAGTAACATGACCACCCAAATGCATGAGGTGGTAGCAAAGCTGAGAGTTCATGTTCTTTCTGATTTGGGATTAGTTTCATACTAAAATTTGTAAACATTAAAACATTAAGATAAAGGCTTAAGAGCTCTTCTGGATCACGCTGTCTAATCCAGCACCCATACAGTGGCAAACCAGATACGAGAAGCCCACAAGCAGGACCCGAAGTGTAACACTTGTGTTTCCCAACAACTGGTATTCAGAAACATACATCCTGGTGATGGAGGTAGAATATAGTAATTTTGCCTTTGTTGTTTAGTCATTTAGTCGTGTCCAACTCTTCGTGATCTCATGGACCAGAGCATGCCAGGCACTCCTGTCTTCCACTGCCTGCCGCAGTTTGGTCAGGCTCATGTTAGCTTCAAGAACATCGTCCAACCATCTCGTCCTCTGTCGTCCCCTTCTCCTTGTGCCCTCAATCCCTCCCAACATCAGGGTGTTTTCCAGGGAGTCTAGTGGCCACTACAGTGGTACCTCACTAGACGAAAAACTCGCTAGACGAAAGGCATTCGCTAACAAAAGGCTGACTCGCAAGACGAATTTTCCTATGGGCTTGCCTAGCAAGACGAAAAATTTTCATCAGTTAACATTCTGTCTGCCAGACATCATTATATATATAAAACCAGTTTCCCACCCCTGCTTTATGCTTGCCAAAGCAAAGAGATCCAAACAGGAGTAAGAAGTCATCTGACCTATTCACAGTCTTCCCCACTATGGTGTAAAGTATTATATTTCTATTTAAATCTTAATAACACCCCCCCCCCAAAAAAATGGCACCTATACATATAAATGAAACACCTGCAGATGTTGTGCCCAGTGTCCGTGCAGTGTCCTGGGCCCAGAAAATCCTACTGGCATCCCTGTAGCATACTGACTGTTGTTTCTACATACTAACAAAGATATAGGACTTGCTTAGTTCTGTGCTTCTCTCTCAAGCAGCATTTGTCAGACTGGATTAGACTACAAGTGCCAGTATTACAAGGGCTGGTATCCATTGACGTTGAATGGAGATCAGCAAGCTAATTTCACAAAGGCACTCCAAATAGTCTTGAAATGGCTTAGAAGAGGTGAGAAAGAAAGAAAGGCAAGCACTTCTCCTACTATGCTAGCCATCTTGCTTTCTTTTCAGTGATCCTCTCTTTTCTTCTCTGGCTCCAGAGGAGTGATGACTGTTGATTAGCCTTTAGAATTGCAGGGCAAGCAGTTTTGATCTCAGGTTAGGAGTGAAGGGGGAAAGGCTCAGATGAAATTAGAGGACTAGTGAGGGCTACTCTGAGCCACTGAACAGACTGCATGGTTTGACAGTAAGGACTTTATTGTGCTGATTGTTACTAGTAGGACTTTCTCCCCAGCGTTTTCTATAACTCGAAATTCAATATGAGGGAAAGGTTAATGTGGTTTTTTTCTCTCTGTTCCACTAAGTTGCTGCCAACTTCAATTGTTCTTTCTGCCTGCTTTTGGGGAGTCCCCTGGGGCTTAATTTGATCCTATGTTCACTGACTCTTGATCCAAGCTAGATCTTATGAATTAATAACTGAGTGTGGCCTTGGAACATGTGCAAAGTACCTTTCTGTTGCCAAAATGTAGCCGCAACTAGCCCACAACTAGAGTGGCCATGAGGTCTTCCAAGCAAGTTAAAGGCAAGTTTAACCCCAGCAACTCACACTTTAGAAATGAAGCAAAGCTGGACCCCCTCCCCACTTCTTTAATATTTCTTGGGTTTTCTTTTTCCTTTAGCTCAAGTTTCTTTGTGTGATTCTTTCCTAATTTGGGCTATGCATTATATCTTGAAGCTGTTTCCTTCTCATTTGCTTATAAACACCCTTTCCTAATGCAGAAAAAGATCTCTTGTGGTAACCTTCTGTGAGGTATATACTCACACGGATCCTGACACATACTCATGTGAGAAGACCCCATGAATACAATAAAGATGGCCGTAAGTTTTCTCCGCCTCAGAGTCTCAACTTAACAGTCACTATCAGTTGAGAAATGAGGCATTTCTTGCAAGGCTAACTCTTCTGGGGACATAAAAAACAAAAAAACAACAAAAAAACGGTTTTGACCAACATGTGGGGTTCTTTTGCTAGAACAGATAGAAAGCAATATCACATTTTGAGAAAATCAATGAAGCGCTAAGTTGAAGTTCCTTAGTAGTGTACTGGTTGTGTTAGCGGAATAGCTTGCAGAAGGGAAGGCTCATGAAGCCAGCATGGTCCTCATAGGTGGTTACACAACAGATTGCTGTAGCTCTGAGACCTCCTATTGCAACCCTATCTCCCACTAGCACAACTGTTGCATTGGATTTCATATTGTGCAACTATTATTCTCGCCCTTATGCTAACGCAATAGCCCTCGTGCTTGCACTCGGAGAATGTTCAATCTGGTAGTTTACTCAGAGGTAAGCCCTTTTGATTTCAATGGCACTTACTCCCGGGTAAGTACAGTTAAGATTGCAGCCCTAGTTGATTGAGGTACCAAATGGAGCCAGCTTCACACTGATAACTGTATTGCTCAAAAGTCTTTCTCCTTTAGTAAACTATCATCTAGGAGACTCAAAGCTTCCCTTTCTGCCATATGGAGGAGAGCATGAGTACCAAGGATAGTGTTATGTTATTCCCAAAAGTGAACCAGAAATATCTATCTATCTATCTATCTATCTATCTATCTTCAGTTTAGCATTCCAACAATTAAATATACCAACTATATATTATTAGACTTCCATCCATTGAGGTCTTACTGCTGAATCACTTATATTTCCAGGTATCAGAACTGAAATGCTGCTTGTATGTCAGCTGAATGTTCTTCCCATGTTGGAAAACTTCCATATTTAGATTTCCAAGGGGTCCCTCCAGATGAGGCCTCAAGAGTAGAAATGGATGCGTAGTATTCTGGGCCTCTGCTAAGTACCACCAGCTGCAACTGTGACTTGCTTTATAAGATTCCCCTGCCTTGTCACCATATCTTTCTAGCTTTCTGAGGGTTCATGCCTCCTGACTTGTAGAACTAAAGATGCCCTTCATTTAATTCAAGAATGCAGTGTAATCTGCGTTTGCTAAACATTTCGGTGAACATATGCAGAAGGAAGTGTGGATGCCTCACTCTCCTCCTTCCGTGTAGGCATCTTGCACAGGGACTATTTCTTTCTTGTTTTACATTAATGAAGTCTTCACTGTTCCCACTGTTAACACCTACGCATGTACTGAACGTCTCCAAGGAGACAAGGAAACCCTCGAGTCCAGCAATGGTGAATCCTCCAATGAGGCAGCAAGCAAGAGGCAACTCCTTGAGGCATCTAAGCTTCCAGCTGTCCTCCTGCAGACATTAATTTCCTTCTGGCTCCTACAGGCAGGCTTTCTTCTTTGCATCTGAAATGTTGGTGAGTGCTTCAGGCTTCTGAGAGTGAGCTGGGTGGGGAAACACTTCATGCATCTCTTTGTGATCTTTTCCCCAGCCTCCTGTTTATGTCACCTGGCTTCCTCTTCAACAATTCCAAACGTATTTCCAATTCTAGCACTGTCACCACCGACTTTCCCTCTTTGTGTGAGATATATATATATATATATATATATATATATATATATATAACCAGTCATTACTGAATTACTGATCTTTCATAAATCCAGCCATTGCTGCTGTTTATGTGCGTTGCTAACTTCTCATTAGGTATTAGGAAACAGGCCCTGAGTTGCCATGTATTCAGGATGCTGCTTCCTGCTGAGCCACACTGCCAGGTGTGGTCAACCTGTCTGAAGGGTGGAGTCTGTTTTCATCACTGTGCGGACTTGTAGGGGATTTGCATCTTCTCTATTATTTTCTGAAAGGGCTGCTTTGTTTTGGCAGGAAGCAATTATTTTTCACAGGCTGCACAATTAACTTTTATGGCATGGATAGTTGCAAAATGTGGAGATGAGCAAATGCTTAGATATTTCAAAATGAGGAGAAGACTATCAATATATATTAGCCAGAATACCTTCAAAAAGACATTAAGAGATGTCATACCTCTGATACTTAAATGCTAAGGACAGACAGCAGGACATGGCTGTCTCCATATCAAACCATTTTTATGAATTTCCCAGATACGTTTTTCTGAACGTTGCTGGAAGCAGAGTGATACACTCACCAAATCCACTTTTGGTTTGAACTAGGAAGGACCCTACTTGTCTTCTTAGCATCTAATGTTTCTACAGCAGTCTGGGGCAGGGCCATAACTCTGAAAAGGCAGAACCAGTTTTCAGCACTCTGCTTAAATATGTAATGCATAAGAGGTAATACAAAATAAGACCAATCACTCTGTAAATATCATGGGCACAAGCCATAGAGAAAAGCTGAGAATTTATTATCCACCTTCATTGTAAAGCATTGAAGAGGGTTTGATCTTTCAGGGCATGGAAGATCCTGTGCTCAGATAACCATAGGATTTCTTACCTCATAATGAGGAGAGGGAAGAATGGGGGAACATGAGTCAGTCTGCTCTTGATGCCTCCCTCAGTAGAATCCCAGGAGGGAAAGTAATGCACAAAGAAGGAAATAACACAACCCCTCTTCTTTTCACTAGGGAACAGTAGAAAACAAACCAATCCTATTTCAAATCTATCTGTTTCTATAGGGTGTGACTGGCTAATCTGTGGCCCTCTAGATGTTGTTGGACCCCAGTTCCCATAATCCCTTTCCATAGTGGTTGGGGCTAATCGAGGTTGGAGTCTTAACAACAACAACAACAACAACAGGGCTGGCTTACCGACAGTGGTAAGCCAACCCTGCACTAGGGGAATGTGTATTTATGTCCTTTGAGAAAGCTTTGAGAGGAGGCTGAGACCACTACCAACTCAATAGAATGTAAAATAGCAAGGGCTGTTCTAAGTAACTACCATTTTCATATTTCTACACCTGCTACAGAAACAGTGCTTTCTTACATCAGATTGCAATATACCAGGCATGTCCAAAGTCCGTTTTGGGGCCTAATCATAATCTGGCCCCTCTGGCAGTTTATTTCCTGGGGTAAAATCCTAAAAAAAAAACCTCAACAACTTCAATCCTAAAAAAAGGTTAACAACTTTGGTTGGCCCTCACGGCCCTTCACTTCATCAAATCTGGCCCTCTTTGAAAAAAGTTTGGACACCTACACACAGTCTGATAAACTGACACTATTTAATGTGAAAGTTGCAGTTCACCTCCCCCCCCCCAGGGTAGGGTAAAGAGTGTTGAATTATAGATATATTATTGAAAACAGTTTATTAGCACAAGCCATCAACTAGAGTCAGGTCATTTTTATGCTGAATGAGGCACTACCAATACCACATGAACATTTGGGCTTTGGTTTTCTAGGGTTTGTTAGTGTGAATACTGTATTATTGTGTCACTGCTGTAGTCCAATGACAATCAAATTCTAGTGGTTTCTTTGGGGAGTATGCCATGTATGCATAAGATAAACCAATAATTTATGCTTGGTGAAACTTATTTCTATCATTATTTTCCTTCAGGCTCTTCAGGTAGCAAGGCAGCTTTTGTTACAGCAGCAGCAGCAGCAGCAACAACAACAACAACAGCAACAACAGCAGCAGCAACAACAAATTAGTGGGCTGAAGTCTCCCAAGAGGAATGAGAAACAGCCATCCCTTCAGGTAAGACATTATAACAACAAAACAACAACAACAATGTACTTATTCCTTGATGTGTTTTAATAGGATCAATTGACATGGAAACTTGTAGTAGCAGATTTTAAAAAAATATTCTGTTGATGTCACCATTGGCTCAGTCATGCTTAGTGGCATGGTAGTCATGGTGTAAATGTATCAATAGTGAATGCTCTTGAGACTTTTATTTTACTAGTTAAACTTTTAAACAAAGGTCTTGAAAGGATATGTAGGGAAGGGCTACAGATCAGTGGCAGAAAGTCCCAAGTTCAGTTCTCAACTTCCTACAGTATGTTGGAGGTCCCCACTGAAGAAGAGCAGTTTCTGGAATGAAAAGTATCCACCAATCTACCTTGGATCTTTGATACTGTAAATCAATGAACAGTCACTGTGCTCTTATGTAAAAGATTTCTAGAAGAATTAATAAAGCTTTGAAATAAGGTCCATGTGCTAACTCTAATTCAAAGTTAGTGAAGCAAATCTTGTTTTGTTGATAAGTTTCGGTGAAAAGACCTTTGTGTTTGGAAGTTTCCCAGAACCGTTTGTTTACCATATTAAGAAGCATGTATGTGCTATTAGAGCCTCAATATATGCTGAGAAATATTTGCAAGGAAATCTGTCCATTCTTTTACTCTGCGTTGCTGCATATCAAGTAGTTTTTCATCATGTTGTATCAAGAAAATAGAGGTGTGTCAACTACTGATTTGGCATACAGTTTGGAGGAATGGTAATTAAATCGTAAAAGTATTAGGGATTTGCTAAGGTCAGCTTAGTTTATTCTCACACCAGTGCAGGTTTATTGTTTATATTTACATTTGCCACTTGTCTTTCTTAGGGAAGCACATCCAGTTCAGATACAAATTCCAGTAGTTTCGTTTAACTATATCCAGGACCTTGTCCATTTCAAGAAGTATCTGTAGATAATCTTGGCGATATTTTTTTTTCTAAAGGAAAAAATTGAATCCTTGGCTTCATTCCTAAAATATATGAATGGGAGGAAGGTCACAGAAGGAAGTTTACCTTCCCCTTCTCTCCCTGGTAACTAACTCTGCCCCTGAAGAGTCAGGGAGACATCCTGAACATCGTAGCATATGAAGCACAGGGAACTGCTGCGGAGAATCTTCCAAAATCAGGTCCAGATTTTCCTGTGTGGAGCAATCCAGCCTTCCCATCCATCCCAGTGCACATTATTTAGGATCCCATCCCACACTGATCACCTGGATAGGCTTATGGGGAGTAGAACAGGCATCTGCAGGAACGATGGGGGAACAGTAAATATTCTTTCTGCCTGATTATTTTAAGATCCAAACCAAGGTTCAGAATCCCCCCCCCAAGTAAGGTATCTTGTATAATTACTTGAAATCATGTTTTCCTCGAAAGTTCTTTTTTAGGATACAATACTTAAAACATATCAAGTGTATGTTGTTAACCTGGTTTTATGCATGAAGAGACTAAGCTTGGCATATTAAGCTATTGGCTCATGATTACAGGACAGCTGGGATGTAGAGGCATGGTCAGAACTCCCAGGTCACACGGTTACGTTCAACTCCATGGCTGAACCCCAACTCTCTGTTTATCGTTAATTGATAATCTTTCAGGAGGAGTGGCGTGTTCTGTCTCTGAGCAAATGCATATTTAAAAGCATTGTTGTGAAAGAACAGAACGCTGAATCCATGCTGTTTTGTTAGAACTTCAAAAATATTTTGAAGTTATTTTGGTCAATCTATTGCTGATCCATTTGCCTTTTAATAGACTCTTCTACTGGGGACATTTTTAATGAGATATTGTGCTAGCGAGGCCCAGTGTCAGGTACTAGAAGAAGTGCTTTGTTGTGCAGATGTCTTAAGAATTGCTCCAGAGGATGAAATATGACTGTGTTGACCTTTCAGCTGTGAGCTTATTTGTCAGGATTCAAATAAGTTGAAAGGATCAAACCAAACAGTTTCCGTAGTCAGACTGGGAATTGTGTTTCAGAGGTCAACAGTGAGGGCCACGTTGCAGATTCCATAACATAGCCAATTGTTGGTACATATTAAAGTACTGGAGCTGCTTCTGCAGTCAGAGACACAATTAAAATTCTAATTTATTAATGTATACAGAGAGCTGGCCCAACCTGTCACTCACTGATTCAAATGACTGCCCATTCTTTTTCCACCCTTGCTCTTTGAGCTTTTGCATCCTTAAACCTACTCTTGAATATAACAGACACTGTGATTCCAATGGCACAATAAAGATATGTATTTTGAAAGTGTCTGAGCATGGAAGAGAAATTGTTAAGGAAACATTTACAAATATACACGGACCCTTTCTCATGCTACTTGACAATATGAAATATTGAATATCCTTGTGTTTTGTATCATCTCTATCAACAGTCAACTGTCCAAATTTGTCATGATTTCATTTATTCTTGGGCTAAATTCTTCTGGCACTTAACAAATGAACTAAGTTCTTTGTCCTTTTTTCGACAGTGTTAACTAGATTTTTAAAACAGTGATTAATAAATTTTGCAGGCAGTATTCTTCAAAAATTAATATGGACATATTTTTTGCTATTTTAGTACCTATTGCTGGGTGCTTTAAGATTTATATTAGAGACTTAACCAAAATTTACATATGAAAGCCTGTGTTCCCTAGCTTAGGTGCATTAAAAAACCCATGAAAATAAGAAATACATGGACAAACAAACACAAAAGATTTATCTTGTAGAGTTGGAGGGAACCCCCCTATCGGGTCATTTAGTCCAACCCCTGCAATGCACTTTTGCTTATGTTTGCTTGAAACATGTGAGTGGGGTAGAATGTTAGTTTAGAATGTTTTGCTGTGCAATTTGGTTGGGCCAGCTTCCCCCTGAACTTATGAACTGATAATCAAGGAAATGGGCGAGTTTGATAGACTCGCTGAATGTTGTATATACACATGCAAGGATATTGTTAAGTGAAGATTCTGTCTCACACTGTTTAATTTGAGCTTGAGAGGTGAACTGAACAGGTAAAAACTAAGGGAGAAAATCTGATAATTTCTTCCATTCCTAGCGACTCACCACTGAAAGAGCCAGCGCTTTGCATACAATAGTGCTGGTCTATCTGTGACCATTGACTTTGACACAAGGATACAATCCTGTTGCCTGTCCTCCTGTAGAACTTCTTTTGTTACCTCTTGACCATGACAGCTATTGTTGGAGACATGTTCTAGCACATTTCATATGTTTTTTATATAAGCATTTTGCCTGAGATGTGGTATTCTGCTAGGTTTTTTTAAAAAAATAAACCTCCCAATACAAATGCTGCGACTCACATTTTTAAGCATAGATAGTATACAACTCTGTCTTTTATTTGGCAAAGGTCTCTGCCTTTGCAGCCTAATAATACAAACAAAAGAAATTCAGAAAGTTTAAATGATCTGATTTTAATAGCCAGAAATTAGAAGACCATAAAAATATCAAAACCACAAAAACAAAATGGGTAGAGAATCAAGATTAAAGCTCTCTGTGAAAATATTTGCTACTGGTGTACTTCTATTTCATAATATAAAATAAAATAAAATAACTAGTTTGCTGGTCTGAGTTAGCCCTGGAGATTTATATCTTCGCCTGGCCAGGATGTGTATGCCTAGGAATAGATCTTTCCTTGATTACAATATGTACTTTTAACCATTGACTTTTGAGACTACCTTCCCGCCCCCCGATCTTTGGGTGTTTTAGTTGTTGGCATGAATTTATAAATTGGAAGAAAATCAAGAAACACACTTTTGCTTTAAGAAAATAAAACAGTATGTGTATTTTGGCAGCATTAAAATTTGCCTTAAAATGTTATATTGTGTGCTCAAAAGAAAGTTGGACATTGGGGCCAAAAATACTTTCAAAAGGTCTAAAGCAGCATCTCGGGGTATCTTGCTTTGTACATTTTGGTAATATTAACATGCCATTTGTTATTCAGTGTTAAATGAATTGAGAGAGTAGTAACAGAAAAATAGTGACATAAACATAAATGTGCAGTGCGGTCCAAGCACAAGATCCACCGAGATGACTGAGTTTAGAAAAGGCGGGTCCTGGGCTGTCTGCCCAACTTGGCTCAGCTGGCAGAACTTAAATAGGTGTAAGTCCAAAAGAAGGGTGTGTGGTGGGATAGGGGTAGGACACCAATTCCAAACCTCTTTCAGATCACTTATGAGTTCTGCTGGCATTCCAGCAGAACATATGCTGGCAAAAAGGGTGATGTTAGCCAAACTCTATTTTCAAGTCTTGTTTTCCCTCAGCCAGTCTTGCACAAGCTCAATGGAGTTTGAAATACAGTCGTACCTCGTGTTACGAATGCTGTGTGTTGCGTTCGTCACAGGTTACGAACCTGCTGAACCCGGAAGTACCGGAACCCCCATACGCGAAAATTCTACATGCTTGGCAAAAAGACTCAATGAAAGATTTTTGTTGTTGTTGTTGATGCCCTATAACAAGCCCAGCTTTTTAGTTGTAAGAAAAGCTGCACACTATGCATTAAACCTAGTATGTAGTTTGACCCTTAGAGAAGTGCTAGGAAAGATTTCAGTCTGAAATCCTGGAGAGCAGTCAGCACAGATACTCCTGAGCTAGTTTGTTTGCGTGCAAAGCAGCTTTCTGTGTTCCTAGGAGCAGCTGTAAGATTCTTTTTTCAGTCCTCATTGTTCTAGTGGTAATTCCAAACTTTGTGCTGTTAGTAAATCATTAACTAATTAAAGGCTTCTGTGATCTCCAAGAGATCCACACACAAGAGAGGTTGCTACTGTGTCTCTGTGTGAATCATGTTCCGAGCATATTTCTTAACAAACAAATGCTGGGGGGGGGGGCATCTTGCCACCTAATCGCAATGGCCCAGATCACATCAGAAGCAACATTTCATCAGCACTATTCACCCTTAGAGGAGGCTGCCTGTTGATTTCCTGCATGAGTCACTGTTCTGGGCTTGCTTCCAATCCCGAAAGGTTTGCCCAGATCAGTGACTCACAGAGATACATGACTCACAGAGATGTACTCACATCTGAGCGTGGGTAATTACTTCGTCTTGCATACTACATGGCTGTCAGGCCCTGGGGTCCGGCATAAAACTGGTCTAGGATCATTATATTTTTGGCAAGCTACAAAACCCCCCTGCTTTTCTCCAAACTATGAGAGGTCCAGATCCCTTCAGGTGACCTAGTTCCAACATAAATCTGATCAAGTTATTGTTGCAATAAATTGCTGTGCATTTAAAAAAAAAATTGGTTGCCTGCCGACTTCCTGTGACATCCCTACTCCGCTTTTAACAGGTGTTTTTCATGCAGGTAAAATGTTTATTTTATCATCATTCCAAAGTGACTTATTTCCTGGCAGATTGTGTTTATAGAGGTTGCAAGGCTACACAATGTGCCGGAACATATCTGTGGATTCGTTATAAACATTATGGAGGAAGAAAACAAATGAAACATACTTGACTGGTCAGAAATGTGTAAATTGCTGACAAAATGACACATGTAATTAAGAGTGCTCCTGCCATTTTACCTTGTGGTTTACACCTACGGTGTTGAAAAAGAGAGTGACTCCCACCTCGCTAATTACCATTATCACTGAAATGGTAGGGTTTGAGTCATTAGTTCCATGTGCATTTAATTAGAGGAAGGCTGAAATTGGATTTAACTTATTACTTTTTCATGGATCACTTTCTTGTCATCACTTCAAATTGGATTGCAGCCCCAGGTAACTAATTATGAGAGCCACAGGATCAAGAGTGAAAAAAGGTAATTAGGAATAACACAGTCGGACCCTTGCTGATAGTCCACTTGTGCTTTGGAGAGAGAAAAAGAGAGGGCTGTATTTTGTAGTATTATAGATTGTGGAGTTAAAGGTATGCAGTATTACTAGGAATCATGGGAGCTTGACACCACCTATAGTGGTTTATATGATGTACAGCTGGGTTGAAGATGTTGTATCGACATGGTTCCACAATCAGCTCCTTAATACTGAGATTAAACTTGTAAAAGCAACAGATTGGTTGTAGGCATGAGGCATTTCAACAATTGTGTAGTCTGGGGTCTTTACATGTATGATTACATCAGAGCTGTCAAGACTCAAGATTGTAGCTTGCCATGGTGAAGACAGTTTAATATATCAAGTTATATTTGATAATGTATTACTGAAGGTACTGATGCTTCGGAAGCACCAGTCATACCTGATGTGGAGATGGTGTTCAATGTGCAGAGACCAGGGCACTGCTGATGCAGCGTATGAATGCTGACAAACAAAATTGCTACGTTCTGCAGATTTTGTTTACATTGACTGAAGATAATTTTGGGACTAAGAGTGATCCTTACCATTGGCATGATCCCATACGTGGAGTTAGGGATCTTTAAGAAAAACACCTGCTTTTGAGATACTTCTCAAGATTCCTGCATTTGAACTTGCTCGGAAATAATTAGCTTCACGTGTATTTTTCTTGTGCAGGTAGGTGGAGTTGTATATGCTGTGAATTTAAAAATATCCACTGTGAAAAATTAATTAAAAAATCCCAACTAGTTTGCTTGCTATGTGCAATTACAAGAACAAGAATTCCAACATTACGGATTTTTTTTATATAATGGCTTTTAGTGGCAAAGAGTGAGATGAGAAATTGTGGAATAAGGGAATAGGAGAGTTCAGAGCTAGGTAATTGGTTGGCATCTACCTGTCTCCGTAGACAGTGGAGGGGTGCGTCTTTGGGAGTGAAGTCAGACTGTTAGAAGATTACAATGCCTGCTGTGGATGTAGAGACCAATGTGTTTTTGGGTTGTTGTTTTTTTGTTTTTGTTTTTTTGCAATGGGCAATTGAAGGCGTCCGGTTGTGTTGCTGCTGATGCACCGTGGTGATTCTTCCCTCTATGCTCCTCCCAGCCATCATTCCTCCTCTGGTCACTGCTATGGATACACAACCTGACTCTCTGTCTCCAGGCACTGTAGTCATCGCCAAGGGGTTCCCACATGATAGAGTTGATGTTGCCAGCCTTCATGTCATATGTGCAGACATTTTTCTAACACAGAGTTGGTCTGCCAACAGCCCTGGTGCCTGAAGTCGTAGTGGGGGATCCAGGTTTGATTTTAGTTCCATTTTGAGTGTACACTCAAGTTCCCCACAAATTGACCATGGAATGGCCCTGAGGATCATGTTTAGATTACTGTAATGTTCTTTATGTGGGACTAGCTTTGTAGATACTTTGGAAACTGCTACTAGTGCAGAATGCGCCCATGCGAATTCTGGCCAGCGCATCTGTATAGAATCGGATAGCACCGATTCTAAAGGATCAGCTCTGGTTCCCTCGCTGTTACTAGGCTTCAAGGTGTTGACGTTAATGTATAAATCCCTTTAGAACTTGGGACCAAGAAACTTGGTGGAGTGCCATTCTCTATATCAGCCAGCCTGGGCTCTGAGATCAGCATGGAAATACTTTAACTGTCCTGCCAGCAGGTACAGGGCCTTCTCAGTAGCAGCACCCAAAGATGGAACTCTCTCCCCCAGGAGGTTCAGATGGCCCCTTCATTCCAGCATCAAGTAAAGACATAGCTTTTTACCCAGGTCTTTGGAGGCAGTTAATTGTATTTACATGTAGGTGCAGTAGTAGTTTTTTTAGTTGATTGTTTAGGATTGTATACTGAATCTTTATTATTATTAATATACTCTAAACAGCTCTGGGATCTTGATTAATGCGAAAATACAACCACCATGCCCCTTTTTATAGAGCTCATTAGAGTTTACAACCATTTGATTTCAGCTAAATCATGTCAAGACAAAGTAGTCAAATATATGATGATGCCATGCATTGAATTGAATCTTCAAGTCAGTGTGCATCTTCTTCTTGTCATGCTAAACTATAGTTTGGTATGCTGTCCAGATGTAGCCAATAAGTAAAATCTTGTGAGAGACCTAAAGATAATCTGTATCAATGGTAAACTTCAACTACAGATATACGCTAGATATAGATAGATAGATAGACTGACACACACAGACACACACACACACACGCACACAAACACACACACACACACACATTCTTACTTGATTTATTGTTGAATTAATCTAAACATAAAACCACCTCTCACTTGTTTTAAGAAAAGACTGAGAGGCTGCTAAAAATACACCTTAAGTTGATTTAGAATTTTATTCATGGTGTTCATCTGTGGTTGAAAAGGGAAGCAACCTGAGGTCAAGTGATGTAGTGTTTCCATTTTCCACATGAATCTCACTGTGTCTGATAAAAGCACACTCAGTTATTTGGTAAGTCTAGAGGAATTTCTGACATAGTGCAGAGGTCGCTTTTCTGTCAATTTGAGTAGGCAGCATTTTTCTACTACTGGTTCCCACCTCCCATTTCCAGTATCTGCTACAAACCATGGCACTGTTTTGACACATGCATCCTAGAGTGCTGCAATCTGCATCGTATTACTGCACAGCACTGGAGCTTGTCCAGTGGGCAGAAAATTTCCTGAAGCCAAGAATAACAGCAGTTGGTGCAGGTGTCTTAAGAACAGAAGAAACAATAAGGGGCAGTCCAGTCCACTTGGCAAGATGCCCAGGCAGGAATGCCAGCTGAGACTGTAAAGGGACGAGATTGAAGAACCATGGGACCCATGGGGATATATTTGCAAAGTTCAATCCTCGAAGAAAATTGCCTTCTGTGATCATAAGACATCTTTGCTTTTCCTGCCGATACTGTTTGCCAAAAGGTTTAGAAGCATTTATCAAATAACAGTGGATGAACTAAAATAGGATAAAATCTCTCTCTCCCTTTTGTTTGTTTGTTTTTTTATAAATTCATACTGATTCTTTGAAGTTTATTGCCACTTGTTAAGCAGGACAGTAGATTGATAAGAAGGCAGAATTTGCAACGGTGTGTGTAGTGTGTAGACTGCCTTACTAATAGCCGGTCCCCAATAGTGGTTGACAAAATTTACAAAAATATTCCAGTACACTGGCTAGCATATATCCACAACAATGTTCGTGCATGGAGCATTTGCACACTGGCCTTCCACCAGTGTACAGCCACACTGTACAGTATACACTGGGGTCTCTGAAAGACTGGAGACAAGATGCAATCTGTAGAATATGCTAGAACACTGATGCTCCCAGGTTCTGCATTCGCACAGGGCCAGTACTGGTTTGGGTTACCACTATGTCACACTGTAATGTAGCCTTTCCTTTCTCTTCTTGATGATGCAGAGCAACCATACAGTATTCAGCTAGCAAGTGGGGATGGGCAGGACTGCTGCTTGTTCCAGCTATTCTGTTATTGTGGCCATCTGTGTAATAAGAACTGCCTAGAAGCTGCTCTGATGCTTTTTTTCCCCTTGTCCCCACTTCCCAAGAATAGACCTAAAGTAAGACTGGAGTTTTTAATCCTGTCAGGCTATGAGATCAGAGATGGGAGCCCCCCCCCCCCATCAGGCCTACTGGGGAACATTTGTGAAAAGTGGGATTCCAGGCAATCCTTCAGCCCTTCTTCCAGCTGTAGAGATAGGGGCGTAATGAAGTTTTGAAATAGGCACATGGGTAGTGTGATTTTTATATACATAACCAGTGCAGTTACAGTAGTTGTGTGGTGAAGTCATACCTAGTAACTGATTTTGTGTTGCTTAGATTTTGTTACTTAGCCGTGATATCATGGATAAAATATTATAAACATAACGTGGCTATAGCATGGCTGTGTTAAAAAAGATCAGGAACTTTTATTAAGTTTGTTTTCCTTGTCATATTGTAAAAATTTATTATGTGTACTGTGTATATTAGAAACAGATTTGGGCAATTCTGTCTAAATGAAGTCATCCTGGTTATTTCCAGACTGTCTGTTTTTGGTTGTGAATAATTTTCATACATCAGATGGCTGTCATTTTTAGAAGTTCTCCATATTTTTAAATAGGACATTTCCCATTTTAAACTTTTGTGGAATGTATCAGCCTTATAGTCTTAAGATATATTTTGTTTTTGTGACTCTTCTAACCATCTCCATATCAGAGGATAGTGGATTAAAGTATAATGAAGTAAATATAAGCTTAAGAACTAAAGAAGCATGGCCATCTCTGTCTTTTCATTTCAGACATAAGCGACCACAAACATTTGATTTAAGGCTACAATCCTCATCACAGTTACTGTGGAGTCAGAGCCACTGAACTCAGCATGTAAACATGCTTAAGATTGTGTTGTGTGTGCTTAATCAGTATGATATCACTTGAAACTTTTAGTTGCATAGGATGAAGATTATTTATCCCTTGCTTTTTGACAAGATAAAATACATGTATAGTTTAATTAAAATGCAGTATGTGCATTACTGGACGCGGGTGGTGCTGTGGTCTAAACCACAGAGCCTAGGGCTTGCCGATCAGAAGGTCAGTGGTTCAAATCCCTGTGACGGGGTGAGCTCCTGTTGCTCGGTCCGTGCTCCTGCCACCCTAGCAGTTCGAAAGCACGTCAAAGTGCAAGTAGATAAATAGGTACTGCTCCGGCGGGAAGGTAAACGGCGTTTTTGTGCACTGCTCTAGTTCTCCAGAAGTGGATTAGTCATGCTGGCCACATGACCCAGAGGCTGTATGCCGGCTCTCTCGGCCAGTAAAGCGAGATGAGCGCCGCAACCCCAGAGTCGTCCGCGACTGGACCTAACGGTCAGGGGTCCCTTTACCTTTATGTGCATTACTGTGCATTTATTTGTGACGAACAGAGCAACCCAAAAACCCTTAGCACCTGGCTAGGTTGGATCAGGTGGAAGTGCTCCTGCTTCTGGTTCTCCTGGCTGAGCCTGCCTCTTGCCAGTATCTACATCAGAAGGAGCCAACAGGGAGCTCTGAAATGGGGCCAGTGTGATACCCTCTGGATCCCAAACTGGGTTCAATACTGTCGTGTAATTGATGGCATTGAGCCCAGTTGTCCTGCCTCCACCACCATAATAGGGGAACCTCTGCTCTAGGCAGTCTAAGTGCCTTTGCTTGTACAGTGGTACCTCAGGTTACAGACGCTTCAGGTTACAGACTCCGCCAACCCAGAAATAACGCTTCAGGTTAAGAACTTTGCTTCAGGATAAGAACAGAAATCGTGCTCTGGCGGCGCAGCAGCAGTGGGAGGTCCCATTAGCTAAAGTGGTGCTTCAGCTTAAGAACAGTTTCAGGTTAAGAACGCACCTCCAGAACGAATTATGTTCTTAACCCGAGGTACCACTGTAGATCCAATTTTGCTCTTCTCCTTTTCTCAAATAGTACATGTGCTCACTTTTCAATAATACCCACCTGCATCCGGCAGTGACTGAGATAGCCCTGGCTCTGAGTTTGATGTGGTGACCAGGGGACCAAGGAGCCTGGGTATGGCAGGCTGGAGCCCATTAAAACAGTTGTGACAGCCCCGGGGCCTATAGGCAGGAGGCCATGGAGCACAATGAAGTTCCTCATCTTCAGGGCCGAGGGTTGGCTCTTGAAGGGACTAATTCTTCATAAGAGGGAGGAGCCCTGAGAGAGGGACTGGAGGAAGAGGCCCAAAAGGCCTGAGTTCACTTTTAACCCATGTCGAAGAAGTTGCTCTCCATGGTGCTGCAACCAGCAACCTTCCTCGCTGTTTCGGCTCTTCCGCGTGGCTAGAACAGGGTGACTAGAACAGGGCAGTGCCAACATTCAGTGGGAGTTATGATGTGGTCAACAATATCATGCCTTAATTTGCTCCTGTAAAATATCAGCATACATACTGAATCCTGCTAATATAACGCACTTCTGTATACCCAATGTTATTTTTGTTTTTGAAGGATAAAAACACTCTTGTGGAGTTGGTCTTCATCAGGAACAACCACTTCCAGAAAAATGTGACTTGAGGATGGAGTGTGTCTAAGTGATTGCACCAACCTGCTTGTTTCTTAATAAAAAGTTTTCCTACTTTAATGTAAACAGCACTTTTCAATTTTTTTAAGAATATATTTTAGTTTTTAATAAATATTCCAAGACTGTATTTCTATAAAGTACAGAGACTGCTGAATGCAAGTTTGTTTCTTCAAAATGTATTATTATTATTCATTCCATTTCTATACCACTTTATATTTTTAAGGGGGGGGGAAACACCTCAAAGTGGCTTGCAGCACATTATAGCATAAAATAAAACAATCCAGAATAAACTTAAATACAGTGGAACCTCGGGTTACATTACCCTCGGGTAACGTGACCTTCGGGTTGCAAAAGCGGCAAACCCGGGAGAGTTTTGCCGCTTGTGCATGTGCAGAAGCGGTCTCTCTTGTTGCGAAAACTTCAGGATATGGCCGGACCCCTGGAACGGGATCCTGTTCTCAACCAGATGTACCACTGTATTATTTTAAAGATAACAAAATGAAACATCACAAAGGTGGTCAACTACAGAATGCACTTTTAACACGGCAAAGAGTGTGTGTGTGTGTGTGTGTGTGTGTGTGTGTGTGTGTAAAACACATTTCAAAATAAAGCATTGCTAAAGGAAGTCAAATTTAAAACAGCATAATTAGAGAGTAAAATATTATCATTAGCATAGAACATATCTGCTGCTGCTGCCGATCTTGCCAGTGGTGGTTCATGGTAGGTGGCAGCTGTGGAAGCTCAGGCTCGATGAGAGGCAGCCAAGATGGCCTCTAGCCTCCTCAGGAGCCTCAACTTCTGTAACTGGAGTCAGTCTGGGCCCTGCCTTCTCAGGCCAGGTGGGGAAAGGCCTGCAAGGCAGGGGGCAGGAGCCACAGGACTCACTGCTACTTCCCACCTCCTCTCATATTCTAGTGTGCACCTGTCTGTTCAGCTACCTACCTACCTACTTTATACTCATAGGTGTGCATTTGTACATATACATTAAAAAATTTTTTTGAGGCATCTGTCCCTAATATTAGACGACAAACTCTCATTGATATATGGAGCATTTGCACTCTTTTGAAATAAAGCACAAGCCTAATCCCCCCCCCCAATAATATATACATAATTGAAATCTACACTGTGGCCCTTGTGTGAACCACGGAGAGTGAACACAGTAAAGATTCATGGGGCTCATAAGAAATCTGCAGTGATGATCAGAGAGTAGAATTTTTTTGCCCTGAACCATGAACTTTGCCATAAATGCTTGAGTTACGGCCATTTGTAAGAAAAGAATTTTACCAGAGAAATTGTTTGAGCTGCAGACAGCAGCTGTTTGCCTCATGTGTTTAAACCTCCAGAGCTAATACTGAAGTCACAGGGCAGCAAGTACTTTGCTGCAGAGTGAGTGAAATTAACACCAGAGAAACAATTAAAAATGTCATTTGGGAAAGTGGCCTTAGAACCTGACAGTTTTATGGCTGTTGTCAGGTTGACTAAAAAAATAAAATAAAATTCACCCACTGGGATAATGGGGGGAAACATGCTAGTATGTTTTTCCATTTGTTGGTGCTTGCTTTTATCAAAGCCTGTTCATTTTGGGTGTAGCATTTATGGCACACAAATCCTAGGCCACTAAAAGTTAGAAGATATAACCCTTCAGCATAGTAAGAAAAAATATTTGTTCCATCTCAGGGTTGTTGGCTTTTGGGTTGCAACGTAGTTCTGGCCAGTCTCCCCTACTTTTTAACATTTGTGTGAAACTGCTTGGAGAGGTCACCCAAGGGTTTGGGCTACGCAGGGGTCAGCAAACTTTTTCAGCAGGGGGGCGGTCCACTGTCCCTCAGACCTTGTCGGGGGCCGGACAATATTTTTTGGGAGGGAGGAAATGAACAAATTCCTATGCCCCGCAAATAACCCAGAGATGCATTTTAAATAAAAGCACACATTCTACTCATGTAAAAACATGCTGATTCCCGGACTGTCCGTGGGCCAGATTTAGAAGGCAATTGGGCCGGATCTGGCCCCTGGGCCTTAGTTTGCCTACCCATGGGCTAAAGTGTCACTAGTATGCATCTGTTAATGCCAGGGAGGCAATGGAAACCTTAAACAGGTGCCTGGAGGCAGTTCTGAGATTCATGAGAGAGAAAAAACAACAACCCTTGAATATTAATCCGTGTAAAACAGAAGAACTGTTTTTGGGAAGACCACTTATCTGGATAAAGGATTGCAGAGAGCTTTGGATGGGATTATACTTGCCTTGAAGAATCGGATATTCGGTTGCTGTGGGGAGGGTACTCCTGGATCCATTGTTATCTGTGACGGCTCAAGTGCCTGCAGTGGCTGTCTGTGAGTGCCTTTACTACCTTAGAGTTGTTCACCAATCACAACCGTGTCTGGAGAAAGAGGACTTGGACTCAGTTGTGCGCACATAGATTATAATATATCCAGGCTAGACTAAGGATCTTTGCATAAGGCTGCCTTTAAAGGTAGTCTGGGAAACTTCACCTTTTGCAAAATGCAGTGACCCAAATGATTGTGATGTGTTATGTATCATAACTCCCTTGCAACAGCTGTGTCATTTATCCATTCATTTCTCGCTTCGGTTTAAAGTGGTAGTTTTAACTTTTAAATCCCTAAATGGTTTGGGGCTGGGTTAATTAAAGGATCATCTACATCCTCATGAGCCTGGATCAGATACCCTGATTTGGGGTTACCAGGGCAGGGCCTTTCTATTGGTGCCCCCACAATTGTGGAATTTCCTCCTTCTGTTCCGAGAATTCCACTTGACAACCTCTCTTGTGACTTTTAAGCGGTCTTTTTGGACCTTTTTATTATGTAAAGCTCTTTATTCACTTTATCTCTTGTCCCCTATCTATTTTTACTGTGGGAGGCTATTATAATAATATTCAAGTACTTTTATTTCAACTTGTTTACTGTATGCCATCTTGTGAAGACTTGCCCTAAAAGGTGGGGTAGAAATATATTAAACAAATAATGAGTCAGAGTGCGAAGGCACAGGGTATTTGGGGCACACCTGCATAATTGTTATTTCAGTCTAAAGGTGCAATTGCTGTAGAACAAATAAGAAATTTGTTGGGGATACTATGGCAGCGTCTTCTGTTATTCATTTATTTTCAAAATCCTTATTAGTTCTGCAAGTCATTCAGATCCATGTAACCCTGGAATGAAGTTATCCAGGGCTTGAATGCACTTCCTGATCTCTAGTGAAGTAGGGGGTTGCCTCATCACTTCAGCATTGGAGCATAATATTGGGAATAGGTGAAATAGCATGTGATGAGTGGATTTGTTCCTTGTGATTCCATCATGCACCTGGCAAGGCTTGAAATTTAGGCATGTTTGAACTTCAGTGCAGAGATACCTACCTGTAGATTGATCATTTGTTTGTCCTCCACCACCTTGCAAAGTACATTTTCCCAGACATTTGGATCTTCTTGTGGTTTGATTTTTGACCAGTTCTCAGTGTTTGTATTTATGCTGGATAGGGAAGGATATTCTCCTTGTTACTGATTACTAGTAGAGCAATACCTTTAGTACTATGTATGGTTTTTTCCCCTCTTTTACAGTCTTTTTGTATTCTGAACGTTTTGTTAGTCTCCTTGACACTTTTTCCTGTAAAAAGCAATGCATTTTATTTAAACAAAGAAATAAATCTGTGTGCAAGATTCCCCCTCCCCCATATTAATCCCTATTAGAAAGAGATTTACTGGATGAGGTGAAGAAAATGGTTGGATGATTGAGGTCAAAGTAAAGAGTGTTGACCTCCTATCTCGAGAGACAATGGAGTGTGTCTCTGGGGGTGATATCAAACCACTGTGTGAGCAGCACCGAAGCAACTTCCCCAGGTCACAAGCCTGGGCAGTGTGTATTGAGGTCCTGGGCTGCCCACACAACATGATCTCCTTCTCAGTCTTGCTGATGTAGTCCAAAGGAAAGCAGAGCCATACATTTGGCACCAGCTTGGCTGCAGGAGTGTTGCTGGAAGGAGGTGTACAAGGTGCCATCCAACTGCCTTAGGGACTCCATTCCGGATTTGTGTAGGGTTTAGTCCTTAAGCTTTTCTTCTCCTGAAAGTATCCCGCAATGGAGTGGAGGTTTGGGATCATAGATTTCCTTCTCCTAGATGGCCTTGACCCATCTGCCTCTCACTTCCTACTACAGCACATGCTGAAACCACCTCCATGACTACAGGCAACAACTTATTTAGGCGCGTCCGAAGGTTGTGTGATCGTGCTCTCGCACACACAGCACCAAATGCAGAAGAAGCCCCAAAATGTTTTAAAGACAAACAAAAAGGGTTGGGGTAGAGCGGGCTCTGCTGACGTGTGCGGGGGTCCAAAATGTAACCACATAGAATGAGGATTGCCTTTACTGTTGGTCTTGTCCATTCAATCCATTGGGGCCTGCTTTTGCATGCAGGGGAAGTCCCTAACTCACAGAGGGTTTGAGACCCATCAGCTAACCTTCACCTGGTTTAGCCGGCCAGTTAAAGCTGTTCCCGGGGTGTGGTTGCTGTCACATGCTGACAGCTTCTAAGGAGCCACAGGTGAGAGCTGAGTGCAGGATGGCTTCAAATGTTGGGAGATGTTGAGAGCAGTGAGGATTCTGGAAAGTCAAGTGCCCCATGCCATCCTCTAATGCCCAAATGGAGTCCTTTAGCACCTGTCTCTACGGTGAGATGTGCACACACCTGAGGTGGAGCTTGTACATCTCAGATTAGTAGAGATTTGCTGGACGTTAAGATGTGTGAATGAGGAACCAAGACCCGTTTAGGCTTACTGTTTTCTCAGGTGTGCAAATGTCCAAAAGCAAGTGTAATGGTTAACTTCTATCTAAACCTTGCATGTGTCTTTAAGTAGTAATGCTTGCTGTTGTGGGCTTTAGGAAAAAAGAGGAAGTAGCAAATTCGCACATAAAAGCAGCCAAAATAAATACCTGAAATTAGTCTCTGAATCCTGTTATTAAAAAGAACCTCTTTGTTGACAACATGCTATTCCTTTGATTATTTTTATTGTTAATTGATGAAGCAAAAGTTATTTCAAAGCAACTCTAGCACAAGGTGGCCTATCTAGCATTCCTTTAATGTATCACTGGCTGTGCTCAGTCTTAATGCTCAACATCTAATAAGGAGTCGCCAGCCTAATTTTTTTAATGCAATTTACCAATTGGGGTCCTACAAAAGGCAGATTATATTTTATGGCTTATGAACAGCAGGGCATATATTTCAGAAAATCTGCAGATAGCAGTAATTTTGAGGAAAGTGCACAAATGAATTAGAAAACAAAATATTTCACTGCCTACACAGTTGCATTCACAGTCCCAGGTCCGCAGTCCCGTATGTGTGATGCTTACACCTGATTATATAGAAAGTAATAATGCCTAAATGAAGAAAATGGAAATTAAATTCAAAAGCAGAATTAATTCTCTCTGTGAAAAACCTATATTACCAACAGGGGTGTTGGCATCAGGAATGGACAAGCCAGTTCAGGTGGGAAATAATAAGCAGCCTGAACATTCATTTCTACTCTGATCCAAACCTGAACCAACAATCATTTTATGCTTTCATAATAAGCCTCCCTGGCACCCGTCATTGAGGGATTCTCAAATACCTTGCACACATTGACTTGGAAATATTTGCATTTAAGTAAGAGATGCATAGAAATCACTTTGCCTTCCTGTGAAGAAATTCATTGGCTGCTTGGTGCCACTATTTTTTAAGATAGGAAGATCCTAAATATGAATATGGATTGCAGAAAATATGCACCCAGCTGATCCAAGCCACTGTCCATAAAAGTGTGACCCCAGCTTTTCCATTTAAAATAGAGGGGGAAAGAAGTGGCTCTATGAGTTTTTTGAAAGAGCTACATTCCTGTTACCTGTTGTTGGCATCCATCTGTCTCAGGAGACAACGGAAGGGAAGTGTTCCTTTGGGGGTGAAGTCAAACAGTTGGAGAGTCACAATGACTGCTGTGACTATAGAGACCGACATGGGAGAGATGTTTTATTGCTGCTGGGGCAGGTGGAGGTGACCAGCTGCTCTGCTGCAGGTGTACCATGGCGTTCCTTCTCTCTGTGTTCCTCTCACCAGTCATTCCTTCTCTGGTCACTGTTGTGGATGCATGACCTGACTGATTGATCCTGTAGAAAATTAACAATTACAGTGGTACCTCGGGTTAAGAACTTAATTCGTTCTGGAGGTCCGTTCTTAACCTGAAACTGTTCTTAACCTGAGGTACCACTTTAGCTAATGGGGCCTCCCGCTGCTGCCGCGCTGCCACCGCACAATTTCTGTTCTCATCCTGAAGCATAGTTCTTAACCCAAGGTACTATTTCTGGGTTAGCGGAGTCTGTAACCTGAAGCGTCTGTAACCTGAAGCATCTGTAACCCGAGGTACCACTGTAAATCATCAGCTAATACGTTTTTGTTTCTCTGTAGTTATTGGTGTCCAGTGTAGGTGAACCTCAGTATTTTGGGTTAGAATGAAAAGCTAGCATGATAAAACTGAGATAGCACATAATTTCTTCCATTGTTCATTCCAAGCTGTACACTTGAATTATTTACTACTGCTTAGTTGTCACAGCTTCTAGCTGGCACTTTGTGAGAGCTTGAGAAGTGGATGAGGACTTGTTAGTGGGTTAGGGGTTTGCTGGGATTGCTAATATCCTATTTTAGGGCCTGCACTACTTGTGAAGCCAAACACAACCCAGCATCCAAGTGGGGCGCGATAAAGCCTCTTTTTACTGCCTTCCTGGGAATGCAAAAAAATAAAAATAAAAATGGAGGGGGGTGGACTAGTCACCATGCATGCCTGGATCATGTTTTCATTGTACAGCCCTGCCCTAGTGGGAAGCCTTTCCAGTAGGCTGCATTGAGCAGCAAATGGGAGATGAACATAGAGCAAGAGTGGGGAGCCTGTGGCCCTAAGTGCTGAGCCACAACCACAACTCCCACCACCCCTATCCACTGGCCTTTCTGGATGAGAGTTGGAGTACAACAGCACTTGGAAGGCCAACAGGCTTCCCAGCCCTGGATTGGAGGATATCTGCAAAGGTTATTATCAGGGAACTGTTCCCGGCTCAGCACAGGGTGGTGGAAGGGCTCTTGGGATGCTACAGAGAGCCCCGGCCCCACCTGACCAGCAGCACCTCCTCTCCCAGCGGAGGAAGCAGTGATGTCTCCAGTGGGGAGGGGCAGGCAGCTCCGGGTCTGGAGAGCAGAGGCTCTGGGGATGTTGGAGAGACCCTGCACTCCCCTCGCTCAGCGGCCGAGGAGGGAGGCACGCCATTTCCGGCGCCCCAAGTGCACAGAGAGGTGAAACGTAAGGAGGGGAGGTGGAGATTTTGAATACCGAAACTCTTATGTTGGGGTCACAGCCGGAAGGGGCCACTCCTGGATTCTGCGAGTGACTGATACAGACATGTACTTGTAGCTCTGCACTGTAAATAGTATGCACAATAAACCTGTAAAAAGACAGGTTGGAGTCTTGCCTGGTTACTCGCGAGCAATAACCCCACGGACCTTACAGTTATAGACCGTATCCTGCTAAATTTTGGACAAAAGCACAAATGACCTGTCTTTATTGGTTTGTGACTTTTCGCAGTATTATAGCCCCTTTTGTGCCCCTTTGCTGTGAAACAGAAATTTACACAGGAAGACAAGATCGTAATGACAAGATGGAAAAGAGAGACAAGATGGTATAAAGAAAATGCCCAAATAAAGCACAATGTGAGTAAGGACCAGCAAGTAAAGAAGAAGGAAAGGAAAGAAATCTTGGCAAGAGTCAAGGTTCGGCATTGATTTTCCTTTTAACTCTATGTTTATTCAAACAGTGCGGATACAGATTAACTTCCTGTACTCAATATTTATCATCATTTGACTCGTCTGGAGATATGAACAATAAGCCTCTTGTTTAAGTGGCTTTTAAAAATGCCCCCTTTTGCTGTAGCTTCTTCATTTGTTCCTGTGCCCTCAGGTATAGCTCTATTTATTTAAACTTGTCACAGCCAGTCCTTAGAAAAGAATAATTCACATGCCACTTAACAGCCACATATGAGGATTGCTGGCTCCTTTGGTTCACCAGTTTTTGCAGTGTTGGACTTATCTAGTGACTTAAACTGATTCATTATTCCCACAGAACATGGTGAGTGTAGTTCTGTGAGTGGGACCAGGAGTATCTAACAGAATTCTCGCATCTTTCTTTAACTTCAGTCCCCAGAATACTTTGGGAGATGTCATGGCAGTAAAATTGGTATAAAACAGATGTACGTTTGTGCCTGGCTAGCCGTGGTCAAATTTACCTCTCATCTTCCAGGTCCACTTAGTAGTTTTTCCATAATCCTGTACCATCTCACCATAATCAGGGGAGAGAGAAATCATTAGGACATTGCATTAGTAGTTGACTGCAGAGCCACTATATGTTAAAGGCAACACAAAGGACTGGTTCATGAATAACACATTCCAAATCTACATGATGTGGAGAGCAAGAGAAGAGATCCCGTTATGAGCAGGATATTCTTTAGTATCCATTTATCTGTAGTTAAAGAGAACCTCTGGTCTATTTTAGGTGGAAGTATTTCTGTCTAGCAAAAGCAGCCTTACAAAAGCTACCAGCCTGTCTGCCTACATGTACTTGTGTTTTTCATTCGTGGGTAATACATAGCAGCCTAAAACAATGTGTTTTGTAATGTTGCCTTGCATGGTTATGTGGAACCAGGGTGCCCACACTACATGTACATGAGATTAGGATGAAAGACTGTTTAAAACCCATAGCAGCGGCATGCATTTCTGTGTTAACATTCTCAATAAACTCTTTATCTTGCAGAGTATGCCAAGGGCACTGACATCTCTCTCTCTCTCTCTCTCTCTCTCTCTCTCTCTCTCACACACACACACACAATGCATTGCTTTCAGAATGCAATAAAGTTGTTCAGATCTCAGTAGATGGCAGCTGCACAGCATAAGAAAGAGCAGCTGGATGCAGCCACTATTCATACGGTTTTTTTTAAGGAACTTCCAACTTGTTGCTCACTTAACAGCTTCCTTAGTTGCATCAGCCCTAGGAAGAAATTCAGAATGTTTTCTCTTGTTGAGAGCTGCCCCAGACCAACAGTGGTGACAGCTGCAAATACGTTGAGTTTCTAGTTCCCTGCAAGTGACTTGGAGGGGCCCTCTCTCTTACGAAATAGCACACTTAGCTTTGGCAATTGGGGTTTCGTTTCAAAAGCCATTGCAGCAGCTGAACATCCTGACTCCAGAAGTGTGAGACTCATACAGGGCTTTCAGCATTATCGTTTGATAGCTTTGGCCATTAGTAAGGGTCTCTCGCCCCCCCCCCCCCCGGTTCTGTACAAATTTTAGTTAAATTGCTTAAATAGCTTAATTGTGGTCAGGGGTTGGGAACAGGATTTGGCCAGCAGACCAGATTCTTAATCTCCCCACTACTTGCAGACCAGCTTTGCTGCCCACCCTGTCAGTCGCCTGATGGTGAAATCAAGCTGCATGGGCAGGGAGACAAGGACCAGATTCATCTCACTGGCCCCTCCAGTGGATGCCCATGCAAGGACTTCCACTAGTGTAATGGGGCTTTCCCCTCACTCCTTCCCTCATGACCCCAACCTCAACTTGGCAGGGAGAGGGGGGTTGGGGGAATGGCCAAAATAGTGCTTGTGGGGAGGAAAGGACAGATTGTTCTATCAGGCAAACAGAAATGCCTGTACAGTACTGATGGAGTGATTTTGCTTAGCGCTGTGTTGAATTCCTCCCGCAGCCAATGATCAGAGGAGATCTGGGATAGAAAAAGCATATTGATTATCAGTTTGGGCAGGAATTGGGGTATGAGAAAGGTGTTGAAGATGTGGCTGGGGGGAAATAGGATGGGAGAGTGAGAGTTGAATCAGGCAGAAGGAAATGAAAATATGGGATTTAATGGGATTTTTTTTTTTTAAAAAAAGGGCATTCTATATAAGTTTTTTTTTTCTGCCAGATTAAGATCAGTTAAGGTGGATACAATAGGCAGTTAGTGTATATTGGTTGGGAGAAGATTCACACAAGAAGATACTGGTAAACCATAATCCAACCTTAGACCTTGTTTTCAGGAGGAGTATATACAGTGGTTTCACTGCATATCAGTCACTTTGCAGGCTTTTCAATTCATCCTCACAAATCCGAAGCTATGTGACACTTCCTATGTTTGCTAGTTTGCATCAGGGCCACCCAGAAATTTCATGGAATTTGAACCCTTATTTCTCAGGGCCAGATCCAACACACACTTTGCGGTACGACAGTTGCACAAGGTTCTTACTTATTCAGTCTCCATGCACTGTGTGTAGGCAGAGAGTAGCTTAGTGCCACTTTAAAACTGGACAGGGCTTCTGTGTCTTTGATAAATTGCACACCATAGTGATATTTGGGAGGCGCATCTTCTCCGATTATTACTGACTCCTTGATGGGAGGAGTTGCACTTTAGGAACTTTCCCCCATCTTAGAGTTCCTAAAGAAGCAGAAGTCCTATCTGGGAGCACATATGATAACCTCAGTCATAATCATCTTTCAACAGGTTGTTGGAAATGCAGTGGATATCAAGTTCACATCTCAGCACAATCACTCTTCGGTGATATAGTAGGTGTTGGCAGAAGTTGCTCACCTTTCTTGCATGGAAACCTTATTGGAACTTTGTTCAAGGCACCTTGGTTGAGTATTTAGGTCACCCACTTACTGGCTGACATGCCTTGTGACCCTTTCACCCACTTTTGCCACAGAAAGAGCACTTGTTTATATCAAAACCACTGTTTCAGCGACTGTGTTCATCAAACTTCGAAAAGAAGACTTGAAGAGTAGTTAGCTGTAAGTGTCTTTGCAGGGAGGTGGTAGATGGCTTCTTGATTACAGGCTGTTAGAGGGTGGGAAATGGGAATTTGCTGAGCTACAAAGACTCTGACAGAGCATTCCTGAAACACTGGTAGTAACTTGACAGGTAGCATTAAGGCCAAGTTGGATGTGAGATGAGAGAATGAAATGGAAGACACGAGGAAGCAGGATCTATGACATTACATTGCTTGAGCCATTGCTCAAAGAGTAGAATCTGTACTTCTGATGCAGATTTGTCTGAATCTTGAGATCTTGGAACACAGCATGGATAGAAGCCACAGTGAAATGCGGTATACAGTCGCACCTTGGAAGTCGAACGGAATCTGTTCCGGAAGTCCGTTTGACTTCTAAAATGTTCGAAAACCAAATTGCGGCTTCTGGTTGGCTGCAGGAAGCTCCTGCAGCCAATCAGAAGCCGCGGAAGCCCCGTCAGATGTTCAGGTTCCAAAAGAACGTTCGCAAACCGGAACAATCACTTCCAGGTTTGCAGCATTCGGGAGCCAAAATGTCTGAGCTCCAGGGTGTTCAAGAACCAAGGTACAACTATATTGGAGAAAATGAAGGCTCTTTCTGAATTCTGTTTCCATGGTGCTACAGAGGAGCGGGTTGGAAGCGGGATTGCTGGCATTTGCACATTTTTTGGTTACCCACATTTTTTGTAAGCTGAAATACATGCACTCGTGAGCTCTCATACAAGCTGAGCATCCTCACTATGCCAAATCATTGACTCTGCTAGTGAGGAAGCTGTTTCCAATCAAATACAAATATTGACTGTCCATAGGCTTCATCTAGACAACAGTTTCCAGTGTTGTGCTAAAACAGAAATGGGTAGGACAGGTTGCCAGAGCAGAACTGGCTGCAAAGTTTATGGGGCCCTCAGCAAGGGGGCATCTCATCCTCTTTCTTCTTCATCATCCTATATAGTGGCAGGACTGCATCATTTGTACTGAGCCTGCTGGTCTGTTGCTTGTTATTTGCACTACCAGGAATCAGCATGGTGCTTGTGTAGCTTGCAGATGTATTGTGCACTGAGCATGCCTCTGGTGCACATCAGTGTTTCAATTCTTCCACGAGGTTTAATGTGGTCCATTGATTTGAGTGGTTGAAATCCTAGTCACCATAAATCCTGTTTGTAACCTTCTATATGTCACTCTCAGCCTCAGTTCCCTATCTGTTTTTTTGTTTTGTTTTTTAAGAAAATCAACTGAGTTACCTACCATCTTTACATAATCAAAATGCAATATAAATTATTACCAAACAGCGAAGAGGATCAGGCACCTGACTGAAGATAATTTGTGCCTCCCTTGCTCTTTTGGTCCTGAACTGCATTGTTTTGGCAACACACACACACACATTTTGTTTCTGTTTCTCGGCATGCATCCTTCAGCAATTCTTCCTAGCATCCCTGAAGAACTGTGTAAAAACATTACTAGCAGGATGCTAAAACAAAATTCTGATATCAGGGATATGCTACTTAAGACTTGTCACGAATGTTGTCAGTTTCTCCATGAGAACTCATCTCTATTTTTATAAAAGCAAACTCATTTCTTTATTTTTATGAAAGCATCTCTCTCTCTCTCTCTCTCTCTCTCTTTCTCTGTCAAAAAAAGAAGAAATGCATTAGAAGATTAAATGGTGTTTCCATCTCCTGTGTATTTTTTTTGTAAATCAATAAATTTGTATTGTTAGCGCAGGCACATGAACCAGATTGTACAACATTGTTACACTGATGAATCTTTCCCCTTGAGGTACCAAAAGATATATGTGCAAAGCAGGTGTTTTCGTTTGTTTAATTGGAGTTGAGTTCAGACAATATTACTGGCAAATGAATTACACATGTTCAGTAATTCATAGAAAGCGACAGTCATTTTGCTTAGATGTTTGTCTTCCAAGCTGATTATATAAATATAGCAGGTTGTCGGCGGCTTTTAAATATTTTAAACTAAGCAGGGTAACATTATTAGTTTCTCAGTCTACAAATTTAGCTGCAGAAGCGGCACACCCATAACTCATCTTCTGAGTATCAGTTGGTAACTTTTGTGTATTTAAATAATATCCTGTTTTGACAAACTGCTAAACCACAAGTCTCAAAAAGAAACACATGAAGCTTGTGTCAATACATGCTGGTATCTATCAACAGGAAACATTAGGGATTGTCAGATCTGGTACACTAATGAGGAATGCTTGCGTTTCTGCTCAATGTGGAACATTTTCCAGAACGGCTTCTGTTCTTCTCGGGCTTGTTTATATTGATATCACTGTGTGTTACACAAGGGGTTGCTTCATTAAAAAAAAAAGATTTTGTTTCTTCCAGTTTTGCCCATCATTGCAGAATTTTGGTGTATCTCTGCAACCATATTTCAACAGCTAAAACTGCCGTTCCCCACAGAGGCAGTGTAAAACAAGAAGTGCCTCCAGCCATACTATCACCTCGGGCTGTAAGCTCCTCAGATCTCACTACAGCTGAGCAGTGTTGGTCACTCTCCAACTAAAGCCTAGGGCACTACAGGAAGCTCCACTGTTAATCCAATTCACTTTGCTTTTTTCTATCAGTCAATTCTGAAAAGAGAGGCCCAGGGTCAAGCTGGAAGTTGCTGTGCAGCTGGAGGGAGCTGCCTTACATAGGTCAGAGACGCTGCTGTTAAAGAACTCTGGTTTCATTTCAGAGTTTTGGGTAGACCAAGTATGTGGCCGTATTACAGACAGATGTTCATTTCTGTGTTGCGTTCTAAATAAACTTTTGGTCTCTGATCGTTTTGACATCATCTGTCTTACTTTAAGCACAGCCTGGCTGAAGGTTACATTCAAATATCTAAAGGGCTGTCACATGGAAGCTTGTTTTCTCCTGCTCTGGAGGATAGGGCCTGAATCACAAGAAAAGAGATTCTGACTAAACATCAGGAATAACTTTCTGGTGGCAAAAGCTTTTTCCATAGTGGAGTGGACTCTCTTGGGGAGTTGGTGGACTCTCCTTCCTTGGAGGTTTTTAAGCAGAGGTTGGATGTCCATTGTCATGGATGCTTTCGTTGAGATTCCTAAATTGCCGGGGGTTGGACTAGATAACCCTCAGGGTCCTTTCCAACTCTACGATTCTATGAAAATACAGAGCATCACGGCTAGAATGAACCATTATTCTAAGCACACTCCAGTGTACTGTAGTAGCATGTCAGCCAAAGTGGTATGCCTGCCTACATTGCAAGCATCGAATAAGTGTGCCAAGGTGGAACTACTATGCATCTTCTTTCAGCCTCCTTTAAAATTCACATAGCTCAGAATATAGTAGTAGTTCCCTTGTAACATGATAAGGATACCAGTGGCTCTTTTGCCATTTGCAAATTTGTCTGAGGAGGTTATGGGTGAGATTGGCCACCCTATAATTATTTCCAGGGCCAGATGGTAAGGAGTTCTACATGTCAGCAAAGGTTTTCAGAGTCCAGGAGACATACAGGTGGTCACTATGCACTAAGTCCAACTCTACTTAAAACAGTGTAGTAAGAGGGTGACTAAATCTTAAGATTCTGCAAGCTTTGTCTAAGCAAGTCTTCCTAAACTAGAGACGTGCCCAAAGTGCCTCACTGTGTGCACACAGTGGGGTGCTTTTGTCCTCCTAAAACTGGATATTTGGGGTTCAGAGGTCACAGTTAAGCGGTAATAAGTCTTTGGCCCTTTCCCACAGATGTATGGCTATGGCAGCATAAAATTCTAACTAACCTTAGCTGAGACTAACCACAGTTCGTACAGGTTCAGATATCACAGCAAGTTGTGTTTAGTCTAAAATGGAAGCAAGAGCGGGGGGGAAGCATGTTGCTGTGTCTTTCTCAACATCTGAACTTGCTGCTTCCTTACACGCACCTATCTGCCACCCCTCTTCATACAAATACATACATGGTTTCCATACTAGCATGCAGATGTTTGCTGCATTTCAGTTCTCTTGCTAGGATTTCAAACCGCCCCTCTCCCTCCCCCCCCCCCCCCGCACTCATATTTTTCATGAAGGTGGTGATCCTGTGAAATAGGCCAGTAAGCTCAGCATAGTAAAATAGTAAATTGACCAGTAAAAAAGAAATCAGTAAATGAAGGGAATAGCTATTAACGTGCCAAGCCAAGATATATAATTATATCCTAGGACTTTCCCAAACTATTACATGTTGGAGGTGTAAAGCGATTAAAAGGGAGATTTTTTTTTTTTGCTGGGTAGCAAGATTTACACTCTATTTTTACTCATGTATATTAAGTTGAAAAGCATTTTCTAGAAAATTTAATCATTTGTATTATTACAGCTCCTTATTAGTTTCTGGTAACCAGAGTTTTAGCTTATTCTTCATTAAAAGAAAAAAAAATGGTTTGAGCAGCCAACCCATCTTCGTGGCCAGACCGAAAATCCTGAGATGATGGCTTTTGCCTTCCCCATTACTGTGTGGTTTTAACTCACTAAAAAAGGTAAATGTTAGGTCCAGTCGTGGACAACTCTGAGGATGCGGCGCTCATCTCGCTCTATAGGCTGAGTGAGCCGCCGTTTGTCCGCAGACAGCTTCCGGGTCATGTGGCTAGCTAGCATGACTAAGCTGCTTCTGGCGAACCAGAGCAGTGCACGGAAATGCTGTTTACCTTCCTGTCGGAGCGGTACCTATTTGTCTACTTGCACTTGACGTGCTTTTGAACTGCTAGGTGGGCAGGAGCTGGGACTGAACAACAGGAGCTCACCCCGTCGTGTGGATTCAAACTGCCGCCCTTCCAATCAGCAAGCCCTCGGCTCTGTGGTTTAGACCACAGCACCACCTGTGTCCCTTTTTAACTCACTAGTTTGTACTATTTGGATGCTTTTGATAAATGATTTCTCACAGCTGGGTATTTTATATATGAAAGACTAAGGACCTAATGAACAACTCTAATTGCATTAAGTGATAAAGTCTAATGAAAGGGATTGTGCTAAAGCAGGCTTCCTCAGACTTGACCCTCCATATGCTTTTGGCCTACAACTCCCATGATCCCTAGCTAGCAAGACCAGTGGTCAGGGATGATGGGAATTGTAGTCTCAACACACCTGGAGGGCCAAGTTTGAGGAAACCTGTGCTAAAGGGTGGTAGGAGTCCTATTAATATTCTACAGCATCATCTGGTGGGAGAGAGGAAATCACAGGCAGCCCTACCATTAGGCAGAGTGAGATGACTGACTCAGATGGCAGATACTGGGGGGGGGGCACCAGCAGCCTCTTGGCTGTTCCTCCAAAGTCATTTCCCTCTGTTGCAGGGCACCGCTGCGAGTGCCACACAGCCTGTCCTGGGCCTCTGAACTACCACACTGCTCTCATGTGATGGAGGACACTGGTGTGGTGAATCTCTGTATGTGGAGGGGTCCCATCCTGCCACAGGCAGTATAATGTCTTGGGCCAGCCCTGGATATAATGTTAAAACCTGGTTTCTTACACTTACAGCAGAGCTTTCCAAACTGCGTGTGTCAGCTGCAGTGTAGGTGTGTCGTGTGAACGCTCCCTGTGCTCCTCCCGGGGCTGGAAAAGGGTTAGTTTAACCTCCGGTTTACAAGTAAAACTGAATTGCTGCATCACAAAATGATGCTTGTCCAAAAAGTATGTCACCAACATGAAAAGTTTGGAAAGCCCTGACTTACAGCGTCCCTCTTTTGGAAAAGAGGAGAATCTGACAAGCCCAATCATGAGGTTTGTGCATTGTTGATGTTTTACATAGGGATGACTGGAGATGATGTAACTGCAAAAAAGTTCTCCTATATATTATAGGACTATAAGGAAACAATTTTATTCATTGCCGTCAATGTGTTGTCTTTTGTTGAAAACTTGTTCCAAAACATTTCTTAGAAAATATGGTAACTATCAATAGTTGGCTAACCCTAGAAGTAGCCGTAGCTAACCTTACAACTACTATCTTGGACAAATCCCATGAAAGTTATCCTCAGGACTACTTTGTTGTTGTTAAGTTGTTCAGTCGTGTCCGACTCTTCGTGACCCCATGGACCAAAACACGCCAGGCACCCCTATCCTCCACTGCCTCCCGCAGTTTGGCCAAACTCATGCCAGTCGCTTTGAGAACACTGTCCAACCATCTCATCCTCTGTCGTCCCCTTCTCCTTGTGCCCTCCATCTTTCCCAACATCAGGGTCTTTTCCAGGGAGTCTTCTCTTCTCATGAGGTGGCCAAAGTACTGGAGCCTCATCTTCAGGATCTGTCCTTCCAGTGAGCACTCAGGGCTGATTTCTTTAAGGATGGATAAGTTCGATCTTTTTGCAGTCCATGGGACTCTCAAGAGTCTCCTCCAGCACCATAATTCAAAAGCATCAATTCTTCGGCGATCAGTCTTCTTTATGGTCCAGCTCTCACTTCCATTCAGGACTACTTTAGAGTAAGAAAATTTAGGGTTATGAAGCTATATTTCTTTGTCTTCCATTGCCGTATTGATTTTTAGATACAGTACATGGGGAGCTATTGTGACACCCATTAACTTATAAATGAATAGTGAAGTCTCAAGGCACTACTTCAGAAATTCCTCTCTTGTTGTGTATCATGAGTAACTCTGGTGCAGTCCTATATCTTACACTATGTAGTCCTTACCTCACCTCACACGCTGCATCACAGAACCATAGCTGTCAACTTTTCCCTTTTTTTAAAGGGAAATTCCCTTATTCTGAATAGGATTCCTCGCAAGAAAAGGGGAAAGTTGACAGCTATGCACAGAACATCTATTTATGAAACAATGCAAACTATCATTTTCTTTCATTTAGAAAGCTTTAATGTTCTCTCTTCTCTTTGCATTTACAAAGGTGTGGAAGCATTTTTATGACTGTATATTTTTAAGCAATTTTTTTTTAAATGCTGGAGGTGAATTTGAACTGCAAGTCAGCTAAATATACTGTATCACGAAACCTTGGGGACTACTGAAATGAGAACAGTGGCCCATTACTGCTAAGAAGGTGTTTTATTGAAAATATGCCGACATACATTCCCAGGAGAGTAAGAAAATACAGCAAGATGCCCAGCAGTTATACAGGTTGTTCTCCTAGACAAGCTAATATATATAGTTTGGCACTTCCATGCTGTGTGCAAGAGAGTCATATAATAGACTAATGCACACTTTTGCATTAAAAGGCCTCATGTTTCCCTGGATAATTTCTTTATCTATTTCTGTTTAACGCGACCACCATTTATACCTTTCACTTATTCGTTAATTACATAAAACATTTTTGTTTCCACTCACTGGTTAGATGAGGCAGCTTAGTAAATTTAAGTGCAGTAGCCAGTAGATGGCAGCGTTTGCCAAAATGCTTTCCTCCGATGAAGGGCAGGGACCTTTCTGTACACCCGTGTATATGCATTGGGAATTTGGCTTCCAGCAAAGTTTCTGGTCAACCAACCAGTGTAGGCTACATTTTAAGGAAAGCAAGTTTCTAGACCACAGGATTGCAGTTTAAAAAAAAAAAAAGGCTCAAAGGGCATATTCAGGAGGTGTTTTCCAAAGGGCTGATTTCACATGCTAGGGTTAAGCCAGAAACTCAGGAATCAGCGCCTACAAAAGTGAGGTACAAATCAAGGTGGAATTTTGTGTATGCCGCCTGTGCTGTCCCTGTTGGTGCTTTTACCTACTGTTTCGACTAGCATGGTTTACCATGAGGATTTCTGTGATCCAAACACACGGTTTGAGGGTCTTGGAGTGCTGATTCATACTAAATAAAATTGCATTAGCAGCAGCATCATATATATATATCCCACCTCTGCTCTAAGGAACTCAAGGTGGCATACTTGTTCCTGTTGTAATTTGTCCAGGGAAACGGGAACAACGGGCATGCTCCCTGCTGGCCCAAACACCCCCGGCCGAACTGCCGGTTGGACTTCGAAGCCCTGGAACAGCAGCAGAAAACCAGAGACCTAGCTTCTGATTAGATAGAATCGGAATGTAAGGAAAGCTCAGTATAATTGTGCACCAGAGGAACAACAATATTCCACATCAGAAATCAATCCTTGTGGATTACTATGACATTCCTAGGTGTCAGCTTGTGAGGGTGGATGCCCTACTGGAGCTTCAAAAGCCTCATGGCTGTATGAGATGGATGAAGTGAGGTAACCTGGCTGAGAAGTTCCTTTTGTGGCAGTGCACAATTTTAATCCTTCACCTAGGTCACCACACTGCCTAATGCCAGCACTGATAGTGATTTCATCATAACAATTAGGCTCATCCGTCTATATCAGTGATGGCGAACCTTTTTGAGCCCGAGTGCCCAAACTGCAGCGGAAAACCAACTTTTTTATTTCAAAGTGCCAACACTGCAATTAAACCTGAATATCGAGGTTTTTAGTTAGAAAAAACTCCTACAGTTGTCCAAACATTTGCAGTCTTAAAAGTAAAAGTAAAACACAATAACAAAGTTTTCAATGTTACAGTTTTTTATTGAAAAAACCCCATAAACTCTACATGTGCATGTATTTTAGACAAAGGGATACTCAACTTGTAATAATGATTATATGCCAGACTGACATTGTATGGAACAAGCCTTGTTGTTGTTGTTCAGTCGTTCAGTTGTGTCCGACTCTTCGTGACCCCATGGACCAGAGCACGCCAGGCACACCTATCCTCCACTGCCTCTCGTAGTTTGGCCAAACTCATGTTAGTAGCTTCGAGAACACTGTCCAACCATCTCGTCCTCTGTCGTCTCCTTCTCCTTGTGCCCTCTATCTTTCCCAACATCAGGGGAAATGGATCAGAATGGATAGGTTTGATCTTCTTGCAGTCCATGGGACTCTCAAGAGTCTCCTCCAGCACCATAATTCAAAAGCATCAATTCTTTGGCGATCAGCCTTCTTTATGGTCCAGCTCCCCCTTCCATACATCACTACTGGGAAAACCATAGCTTTAACTATACGGACCTTTGTCGGCAAGGTGATGTCTCTGCTTTTTAAGATGCTATCTAGGTTTGTCATTGCTTTTCTCCCAAGAAGCAGGCGTCTTTTAATTTCGTGACTGCTGTCACCATCTGCAGTGATCATGGAGCCCAAGAAAGTAAAATCTCTCATTGCCTCCATTTCTTCCCCTTCTATTTGCCAGGAGGTGATATTTAGATAGTTTGTTACTATTTCAACTTTGATTCAGACTGAAACAATATGCATATGATCAGGATGTCAAGTACTGATAGAGCCCAGTTCTGAACACTGCATCTGAAATTGTGTCCAAATGGTATTTGTGGATCTTCGTGAACAGATGGAGACACAGGCAGAAGTAGAACATTGACAGAATTTTTATATCGAATAAATAAATGGATCACTTTAACAGAATATGTGCTAAAATTAAGCTGCTGGTCAGGCAGATATATGTGTTAGCATAGTGGAAATAACTCATCTTATGCACAGTCTCTGAATAGCAGTAACAGATAGAGCTTATAGTGCTGCTCCAAAAGGTTTTCTTTTTCTTTTTCCTTACAAGCATTTCTAGGGGCAAGCAAGATGTGATGTTAAATGTGTATTTGCATCCAGTGTGCTGGCTTGCTGTTATTGTCTTAAATGCAAATAGCATCAATTGGGGCAGTTGATAATAATCAGGGCCACAGCAGATGGAGAGTTCAACCCTTTCCACACCTGTTGTGGTCCTTATGAAAACCACCCCTTTGAAATTGCTATTTGCATTGGTAGGAAATGCAAATGTTAACACGGGAGGCTCTCTCCAAAGCAAATTAGGAATTGACCTCAGAAGAGGAACAGTCCTTAGGGCTGCAGCATGGGAGGAAATGGTTAAATTGCCTCTCCATACCTGCTGTGTCCTTCATAAATATCCCTTTTGCCCCCAGCAAGAAGAGATGTTTTTACAATGCAAACCCACATCCCATCAGGAGAATATGCAATGCGGAGGGGAGAAAAGAAAAGAAAAGTGGAGTGGAGAAGGCTGAAGGAAATATATCTGGGGCTGGGGTGGAAGAAATGGAAAGGACGCAAAGAGGAGCAGGAAAGGAGGAAGGGAAAGGGACAGAAAGCGAACGAGAATCAGGAGGAGGCTGAAGGAGACCAGCAGCGTAAAAGGAAGGGAATATGAGTAGTGAGGGGAGAGAAAAAGGGCGAGAAGGGGCGAAGGTGCCCGAGGGAGGGGCAACAGAGAGAGAGAGAGAGAGAGAGAGAGAGAGAGAGAGAGAGAGAGAGAGAGAGACGGCCGGGTGCGGATGGAGGGAGGGAGGCAGGGAGGCGCGAGAGGGAAGAGCGAAGCCGCGCGGCTCCCCCCCCCCCCCCGCTCGCAGCGCTCAAAAGGAGGGCTTCCCCCTCACCCGCCGCCCCTGGCCCAGCCCCCACTGCTGTTACCTCGTCGTCGTCGTCGTCGAATCCTCCGCAGCAGCAGCAGCAGCCAAACACCACTGGGACAGGCGCCAAGGAGGGAAATTGCTGCTGTCTGCTGCTGCGCCTGCGCTGGCAGGACGCATGAGCAGAGCAGCGCGGCGGCGCCATTTCCCCGCCCCTGGCGTGCCAGCAGAGAGAGCTCTGCGTGCCAGCTGTGGCACGCGTGCCACGGGTTCGCCATCACTGGTCTATATGATAAAAATGCTACCACATTTATATGTAACTGACTGCATTCAGTTCAAGCATGCATGAAATAATTTTCTCCCTACAGCAAATCGTTGGATCAGAACCTCTTGGTATAAAAATGCATCATTTTTTCTTTCTGATGGAAACTAAAGTTACAATTTATTAAGCAAGAAGAAAGCAGTTAATTAAGATCAGTCAAATACAAAAGATAGGGCAAAAATGTTCCAATCGTTATTTTTAAAAAGATGTCAGGTGCAATTATATATAAAATAGTATTTATTTGATTCATTATTAATAACTGTATGCTTTGAGAAAAACAATAATTTTTTCTGAAGCTTCTTCCAGAGCTCTTGTACTATCATCTTCATCACTCACCTGAATGTTGACACTTCCTGCTGTGCATATATAAATTAACCAGTAACACTGCCATTATAGAAATGTTGCATTAAATTAAGAGAAATGTAAACCACTGTGCAGTAAAAAGAAGAAAAATCTCTGACACCTTTAAGCCAAATGTGCACTGCATATAAATAACAACAACTCCCATCACACTTATTTTAATGATGACTTTATCATAATGTGGACACAAATAAAATTAATATGGAGTTAACTGCTTCAGTGCCCCACGGATGAAGTACCAGACATGTCAATTATAACCACAGAACCAGGCAAATAGATGGGTAGCAGGGGGATTCTTGTATTACAGCTATCTGTTTGGTTTCTCTTTAGGATGAACGGAGTATATTATTCTTTAGGGTTTTCATTATGACTTGTTTCACCAGAAATGAAATCCCTTGATAAAAGAAGACACAGATCAATAAACAATACCCTCCAGAAGCAATATATGCTACCATTTGCAATCACTGAAATAATTCCATCCTTCCTCTGTAAACAGAAACATTTTAAATCTGTACTTATACTGCAGATTCCTGTGGTGTGCTCATCTGTAGGCTGAATGGTTTGATGTTGTCACCCATTGTATCCTTCATGGACCATGGAGCCACAGTTGTTATGTTAAACCTTGTGCAAATAAAGCATCCAATCTTATATGCCTTTCTCCCTTTTTGATGCTGCTATTTTCTTGATCCATCTCTGTAATCTCAACATGGGAGAATATTCTGCTCTGGCTTGCAGTCCTGGAATAACTGGCAAGTAACAGAGAGGTGTGTCCTTGACTCCACACCTAAAGCTCCCAGCCCTGTGGGAGAAGCCTTAATCCTGCACTCTCTCATGGGTCTGCCCCAGTCCCAGTGACAGCTTTACATTACAGCTGTGTAACAGGTGGCATAACTTTAAATACCACCACGGAGGCAAATAAGGAGAGTGGAGAACTGGACCCCAACTTGTTTAGCATTCAATCATAATATAGCACCATAAATGCTCCATACAGGGAACACTGATTTCATGTATCAAGAGACACAATTTATAACACTACACATCTTTGATTTCATGTATGAAGAGCTAGTAGCAACTCAAAACACATGTTAATGATTAGGTACATCTCAGTTGCTCCTCTGTTTGTTTTTGAAGCTTTCAAAGGCACAGGGCCCCTGCAAGAACAAAAAGGCTGGCAAGCTCATTCCCCTGCCCATTGCAGCTTCTTACAATCACTTCTGTCAATCACTCACCTGCTCCTCTTGGACATGTTTGCCCAGCGGACAGCAGCAATCCTTTTTGATGGGAGGGAGTCAAGCCACCACTCAGCTTTGATACATGGTGGGGAGCTACTAAATGGACATGTCTGGAGAGATTGGGTAAATGATTGTCAACAGCAGCAGTAACCAGCAGCAGAGCAGAGCAGAGTAGATTAGAGTGTGGGCCCCCATGATGGTGGTAATTCTGAGGTGCTGTGGGGTATCATGGCCATAGGAACACCCTGTACATTATCTATAGAAATCAGAGTACCCGGTAGTTTACATTAATGCAGGCCTGCATTGCCGTCTCTTGCTGAAAAGCAAAACTAGATTGAGCAAAAGCAAATTAATAAATCTCATGTTGATCAATTCACCATATTCCTATTTCATTATGACTACCATCTTACATGAATAATATTTACTGGAACATCAGAAAAAATCAGTTTGTGAACCCGGGTTACTCATATTCTCATTATCTAAATTATATTTGGGTGGCTTGTGTAGCTTCAAATCTCTCTCTCTTTAAATAAAGTGACCTGTTACCTGAATTGTGGCTTATCCAAACATTTAGAATGTCCCCAAAGCCATTTGGATGCATGAGGATTCACTGCTTTGCCAAATTACTATTAAGTGTTCCACAACTGTCATCAAATGTATAAATGTGTTTATGCACTGCATACATATTTTATGTGTGCATGTGTGTTATAATCCATGTTTCATTTATACTATGTATTCAGTTATGAAGAAGATTTGGAAGGAGAGCAAATGGCTCACCCTTTTCCTAAATAGCTGTTGTCTTTCTTATCACTTAGTATCGCTGAATTCCATTAATTTCCAACAATTCTTACAACTGGGGATAATGTCACACTTGCAGATAATTATAAGAACACATTACCAAGGTTTTGGAATCAGGTCTGTGTCAAAAATATGGAAACCATGGATCATGTAAACCACTGGATGTGCTGCCTTTGTGCATTCTGATTGTTTCGAGGTATAATCAAGCCACAGAAATTGTACTGTAGACAGTTAGCAATAAAACATGGACTACTTGAAGCTTGAGCCTGTGCCACATTATGAATGCTTACCTGATCCAGTTTTAGAGAATGTTAATTTCACACTCTATTGGGATAAACCTGTAAATAGTACTGACAAAACAGCAGGTTTTAATATTCCGAGCAATAAAAATATACACGGCAATTCCTCTTAAACGCAAAATGAAAAAAATAAAGAAACCGACAAGAAATCCACCTTACAATAGAAATAGGATGTATGTTGGGACTCACCAGAATGTAGAGGGATCTGCGTCTGTGTAGTTGTGTATAATATATACCCTCTGAAATTAATAGCTATCCCTACCTTTGGAAATACCTTATTAAACACCATTGCCCCAAAACAAAACCAATTATTTTTTGTCATTGTCATGCAGCATTCTGTTCCCAATGGTAGCTAGGCAGGTACTTCTATGTGGTGGTACATTATTGTAGTGTCTAGCACCTGTTGTTTGTCCCCTGTGCTTGCTTACTCACAAGTACCCTGGCTTGGAACATGGAAGTTCCATCTTAGCTACTGTAGCCCATGCTAGACCTACCTTTCCTGAAATCCCTCCCACATATTTTCCCCACATCTTCCTAAAGCCATATCACACTCCTCATTAGAATCACTGACTTTCAACCACTAAAGTTTAGTAACAACATTTTAAAGTTCTGGATATGTGAGTGAAGATGGAGAATGATGGAGACCAAGTACAGTAATAGGTTGGGCAGTGGTGGGTGAGGAGAGAGAAAACATGAGTTCCTCAATCCTTGTCTATACATAAAAACCATCTCTGTCATGGTCAGCCTCCAGCATGATCGATGGATGGAAATGCAAGGGAAACAGTTGATCCTGGACAAGATGAAAGTGGTGGATAGGCTCGTTACTATATTTATTTTCAACAGAGGGAATATTAGCTTAAGGGTTATAATTTGAAGCAAGTGTGGAAACACGCTTTTTTCTATAAATGGACATTGAGCCACAGGAGAAGTCAGTGGTCTGAGTCACTGGTTAGTAGAGCCAAGCTTTTTTCTCAATCCCTTCTTTTCTGCCTCCATCTTTCTGCTTCCTCGTCTTTTAACTCATGGTGGTGACTGGGTGTATTCTCACTTACAAACCCTTCCATCTCATGTACAAACTCTCTCCAGTTTATGCTTCACAAAAGATGCCACTATCTTCCCCACCAGCAGCAGCACAGCATAGACGACCATTACAAGCACCACAATAGGTAAACAGCACCCGAACCAACCAATCCACCTTGGAACCAAACAAGCAACCCTCCTTCCTCAGAAAACTCTAGATTCAGCCCCAGCTTGCTCTTCTCTGTGTGCATATGCATGACTTGCAGCATCCAGAGAGCCCAAAGCAGACCTGGAGTGACCTTTTCAACACTGCAGTTTCCCCACAATGCCTTAAAATACCCATTGTGTGCATGTGTATGTAGATGGGTTTTCTATGAAATAAAAAGTCCTGGGTGAAGAAATAAAGCCACTTAGCTGTCAAAAATGAAAACTAAAGATTGCCCCGTGGTGAATTTTAGGTGTTGTGATACAAAATAAGGTGAAGGAGGTCACTTAGATACCGTAAATTGGGACCATGCTGTTTAAGTTTTCTTAGCATCTCTAGTAAATATAGATTGCAAGTATGCTGGAAATCCCCCTTCTTCAGTTCAAGGATACTGTGGTGTGTGCAAAGAGGAAAGTTCCTTTTATGTGTGGTTTGTTCCATTTTCAAGCTCTCGTTCTTGATTCCCATATTCTGTCCTAATTGTGGTGCAGTTATTCAGTAGTCCTGAGTCCTGACCTTTGTGTGTATACAAGCGACTCTCAACTTACAAGGGTTCCAGGGATAGAGCATAAAGCTAAAATTATGTATAGTCAAAACTGTAGTGGTGCAAATGCAGTGGTGGGTGGGATTGCAAAAGTCTTTCCCCCCTAGATGTCCATCCTCTTTTTGCCCTATTTTTATTTATTTCTTATTTTTTGTCAAATGCACAAAGCTGAATGTTCACAGGTTAAATGCACATAAGCTGTGACATTAAGGTATAATTTCATTTTTGGTTTCCCCGTTTCTATCTTCGCAATAGTTCTGTGAGGTAGGTTAGTGAACCTTGTGGGTCAACATAGTGCAAGAGGAAGAATAATAGCCTCTGCTCCTGAAATTGAGGTGTGTTGTACCATATGTGTACCGCATTTTTGTGTTCTGAAATTTGGACCACATTCTCTATCAATAACATGGAGTTGAAAGGCTGTATCACATCAAGTTGTAGTAAGGAAGAGTTACAGAGCACTTTATCATGGAGAATATTGTATAAACAATATTTTAAAATGCATACTGCTAGCTTGTTTGCCACAAGGTAGTTATGTGATCAAGAATCTAAGAGGCACAGTTAGCACAGAGTAGCAAAACGGAGATCTGCAAGTGGAAATACTGTGAAAAGCGTTAACTAAATAGCCTCCATCTCCCTCCTTCCCCTCCCAACAACTTAGGCACTCACAACACCTGCAGCCTCTAAGGATGTAAAATAAACAGGTATTATTATTTCACTTCAACCCCCATCATTATTCTCTCTATAATTTTTGTTTAAATAATATGTGCAGTTTGCAAAGAAGGTTGTGCGATATTTACAATCAGATCCCATGTTCTTGATACCCAGATTTATCATTTAACTTGTGCCTATTGATTTAAAAGCCAGGATCTTTCTCATTCATGGAGGTTCCTTCTGGCAGATTTAAGATCTTGTAAATATTCATAACTGGGGTTGCGGTGGGTCAACTTTTTAGTGACCTGGACAAAACATTCCATTAATTTGTTATCTAATACAAAAACACTTCAAGCAACAGAAAGCAATCCATATCACAAGATCACAAGTTGTCAGTGAGCTGGATCCTTTGTCTTGTGAGCAGCCCCCCACCATTTGTTGTTTGGTGTCCTTGGCTTTTGTAAATAATGCATATTCGTGACTGCTAATGGTAATTAGCCCATTTAATTTTGTCAGTTATGTGCTAAGGAAATAACTGAAAAAGCTGCAAACTTGCACACAGTTTCTTCAATTTTATATATAAAAAGTCAGATTGGCCCCTCTTTGTAGATAACATTGAAAAGAAATGAACCAATCTAGTGTTAAATGCCCTTGGTTGAGTGGAAATATATTTATGTTATAGTTTCCATGGATAAAAAAACAAAAAAGAGAGACCAGTATTTTCATTTGGGTTGGATTAATGATTAAGGCAAAATAGTATTTCTTTCTTCTTGGATATTTGACACATTGAGTGATTGTTCTGCATTAATTACACAGAATAATCAAACCAAGTATCGCAAATGTCCCGGCACAGACCAAGTCATCATCTGCTACCAATATTTGTTTGGCAGCCTTAACAACAGGTTGATAAAACTCTTTTATTTTGTAAACACTGATCTGCGGGATATAACAGATACATTTGTGTCTTGTGAGTACATTTTAACATATTATCATTCCCTAGTATGTGATTCATTTCCTTTTGCTTTGTTTAGAAGGGGTGGGTTGCAGTTCCCTACATAGGCCGGGCAGATTGATAATTTGCGCAAACTCTTGTTGGAGAGCTATTTGTGTTTGTGTGCGAGAAAGAAAATATACACGTACACATATATATAGAGGCACATACAAATCCTGTCATGCATAATCTCCGCGAGGCAGAAAAACTCCAAAAGACTAGAGTTTGGTAAAAGAACAGTAATAATAATTTTGCATAAGAGGGTGTAAAAGTTACATCCCCACCCGGAAAGACTGTTTTGCAGCACAAAATCACCCACCCACCCACCTCCTCAGCATGTAATTATCTCTTTTTGGCCTATCCAATTTGAGCTGATTGTTGTGAAGCCTTGCATTAGCTCACTGCTCTCTAGTGTCATGTAGCCTTTGCTGCCGAACAAAATTGCTCTTTAAAGGTTAGATTGGTAAGATGCTTTCTGTTAGTAAATATAGGGGTTGATTTTTTTGTTTGTTTGTTTTGGGAAGATGAGGTGGGGATTGGCTTCGGATGGTGGGGTGTGTGTGTGTGTGTGTGTATGGAGGGGGGGGAGAAGAAATAGTTCGGAAGAGGTCTTTTGATTAAGAGCAAGTGTGTGCTCTTTGCCCTGCTTTTTAGCGCGCAGATACAAACACAGTGGGGTCAAAGGGTTAACAGCAATTAACTGTAGTTGCGTTGGAGACAAAAGCGTTATTTCACAAAAGCATTATTTCACCTGCTGTCAGAAAAGAGAGAGAGAGAGAGAGAGAGAGAGAGAGAGAGAGAGAGAGAGAGGAGGCCCATTGTGTAGGGGTGTTTGAACTGATTATGTTTAGAGGCTGGTTGTGATTGGTGGAGAAGGGCGTGGCTGATTGGGTAGTTTTGCATCTTGTCAGCCCAGGAGCACCCTTGTGCGTGCAATCTGTCTGTAACCTGAGGAAGCTAGAGACTGTACAACAAGGCTTTAATAGAAGCTTCATGGCCCAGCACTCTGTTTGTGGTGGTGGCAGCTAAATGGAGTTTGTCAGGTTTGTCAATATGATTGATTTTACGATTTTCTTCTTAAGAGAAAAACCTTACTTATGCACAGTTATAATAATAATGGTCTTCAATTTTGCAAAGGCTGTTTTCCTATTCTCCCTCCCTCTCTTTCGTTTTCTTTTTTAAGCTTGAGTCTCCTTCATTTAAAATCTTGTCGTTTACCAACTTCTTGATCAAGAGTTTTATGGGGGTGATTTTAAAAAACAGGCTTTTGGGGGGGTGGGGTGGGGGAGAGAAAGAGACAGTGTGCAGGCCTGCTTTTCTCCATATCCAGAAGTTTGGGAAAGATTTGGGAACATTTTTTGAAGGGGGGAAAGTGAAAGCAATGCATGCTCTGTTATTTACTACTGTACTGCTCTCTTGTAGCAAGTGCAAAGCTTAGTGAGGAGTTAGATTTAAGAGAATACTGTGTGAATGTGGACTGTTTACTGAAGATGTTTTAAGAGAATCTACAGAAATATTCTTGTTCCTCTATTGCTTGTCTTCTGCTTTGACTTTTACAGAATTCTTTGCAGTATTTGTGGCTTGGATGTCTTCATAGTATTTTGTGAAAAGGAAAAAGAAAGGGAAGGGGTAAAACGGTTAAGTGTTTAATTTTACTTGTCAGTCAATTTGCCACGTGAAATTAAGTATGGGAAGGTGTTGGTTTTTTTTACACGGACTGGTATTAATGTGTTCTGAAGAAATAAGTATAACTGGATCTAACTGTAAATAAGCTAAGTGTCAGTCCTGCAGTACTGATTTTTTCTGCAAAATGAGATTATTTTTCTAAGGGGTGGTGGTAGTAGGGAGGAGGGAACTGTTAGGAAGTGGGTGGTTAGTTTAGAGCAAAGTGCACATACATGCTTCCTCTTTGAGATTAACTCTTTCATAACCTGACATAGCTGAGAGAGGAGAGGAGCTGAATAGGTCAAATCGGTATTTGTGGAAAGTTTGAAGAAAGTGTGGAATTAAATGTAAAGCGCTGTTTTAGAAATAGATAGCAGTGTTCTGAAGACGGTGCATTTAAAAAAAATGAAGGCAAGCTTCATGAGCAGGAAATATTATTTGTTCTAAATGAATAAGATTTGTTTCTGAAAAAAAGTTAAAGGGCTGTTGATGTATAATTATTCGTTAAAGTGGCATATATGTAGGAAACATGGAATTGTCATATATATATATTTTGTAAAAAAAAAAAGTGGGTCTAAATCTTTGAAACATCTAAGAAAAAAATCTGTGTGTTTAGATAGCAAGATGCAAACATAAATGCATGCACATAAGTACCTTGTAAGCTTATGTAACAGCTCCAGCAGGATTAGTGATATGGGCTATTCACGATCAGGTTCTAAGTAGATTTAATGTAAATACACTTACATTTCTTGCCCACTTCGAGTTCAGATTGAACAGAACACACACACACACACACACACTGAACAGATAAATCTATAGATGGGTGGCTTAAACGTATGAGCGCTTTGTGATATATTTTTATCCTTGTAGCAATGTTGGGATATTTGTTCTTGAAGCAATGCTGCTCTTCTACTACTGTAGCTTCTCTTCAAGAAACAGATAAACATTCTGTTTTAGGCAGCTTTAAATAATCATACTGTACTGCCTTCCCGGTCCTCTCCAAAATTGCATTGATAAGGATGTAAATCTGAAAACAAACCCTGTCCAAACAGTATAGCTGATTTGGCCTAGGATGCGATAGAGCTGAACTGAAAACTGATTGGCCTGACACTTTATAATCAAAGCTGATTTATTGTTCATTAGTAGTGCATTAGCCCTTTCAGGCAAGACAGTTATTTGTGTAGGGGCCTGTCAAACAAAAGACTGCTAGCACCTGTCATTTTTAAACCCTGAGATAAGCAAAAAGATATTAAGATAATGCAAATAGAAATATATGCCTGCAAGAGGTAAAGTCTTTGCCTGTGAGCCTCCATTTAAAAAATAACACTTTAAAAATTCCAGGCCTGCATTCGTTACACAGATAAACCTTATTAGGGATAAAATCGCACTCCAGTGAAAATAAAAGGTGATGTTTTTAATCAGGGGGTTTGAAGCTCATTTAGCGTGGTGTGTTTCTCAACATATAAAATTGAGACATGCCTTGGGGAAGGGGCCCCAGGTTAGAAAGTTTGAAATTAGGAGATTGTCACAGCTTTTGTAGTTTTACAGATCTGCGATTTTATCTTTTTTTCTGTATTTATTTTGTTTTTCCCTAAACTATTGCATTAGTTTATATTGTAACTTCATTTTGTTGGTTGTAAATTTCCATCCCTGAGACCTTCCAGTGAAGGGTTGGGCGCTATGAATGCTTTTAGTAAATAAATAATGAAATAAATAACGTCTGCTGTCTGATTTAACCTTTCAGATATTTTTCTTGTTGATTTCTATTTGCCAATACAACATAGTTAATTGCCAATATATATATAAGCCCATTGCCAGCACACTATCAGAAATGGAGTTGTACCATAAAATGTTGCCTGCACCATCAGGGGTTAATTAAGTGAAAGCATGATGACATCACAGCAGAGCTTGGAGAAAGTCAAGATAGATCTCCTGCTGTATTGGGACACATTTCTGCAAATTCCCACTGCCCTCTCATTCTTTCACTCCCACTGCCCCCACCCCCTTCTGCCCCATTACTAAGGAATGATCTCATGACACAAACCAGAAAACAACACAAGCGTCAAAAGAAAACAAAATTAGTCAACTTTTGTCTGCCACCATAGAAACAAGGATTAACTTATGTTATTCCAGAGTCGTGGAGAGGAGACTATCTGCATGAGAATATATAGTGCATTGTCTTCTGTGAATTTTTCATTTGACAGGGATTTTGGAGGCTATGATCTTAATTAAATCTCAACTGGCTCAAATAATGCATCTAAAAAGGCATGCAGTGTTGCGTAACCTTGCTGAGTTAGTAAACCATAAATCATCAGAAAGCTTATGATAGGGAGTTATTCTCTCTCTCTGAGGTTTTGTTCGCCATTTGTTAGTTTTGGTTATATTTTAAAATACACATTGCTTTTTAATCCCAATCCCCCCCCCACCCCTGTAATATAAGGAGAATTAGGAGATGCCATGCCCAGTAGCATCGGAGTGATGCAATGAAACTGACACGAGATCATAACTTTCTATAGCTTTTCACACAGTTGTCTGCCTGATGCGAACTCTGCCTGCAGTTTTTCAAAATGGGAAAATCTTAAGAGGGAAATTTTAGATGATCTGTGCCAGCACAGTTAAATTAGTACTCCATCACACCTATGTACGTCGTCGTCTGTTCCTCACTGAAATTCAAGGCTTCCTGAAAATTATTAAGCAGCCTTATAGAAACTGGTAGCATCACCATTATTCAGTTTTAATAGACAACTGCTGAAAAGTGGCCAGGTTTTGTTTTGTTTTTGTTTTTAGTTATTATTCTTGCAGATGGTCATATGCACAGCTGTGCTTCCTCAGGTATGTTCACAAATAAAACAAAATAGATAATGTGTGTCTATGTTGACAGTGAAGGCTATTGATTATATATTGCAGACAAAATTGGTATGTTAAACTGTTACAGACACAGAGCAAATATGTTAATGTAATAATTCACTTACCTTCTTGAGCAGTCTGCTTGCTGGGAGTTGTTGGTACCTAGAAAGGCATAGGAAAACCCCATGTTTCTTCCTATTATATTTCTGGTTCTTTTTAATGCGCTGGAAGTATAAATGGGTAGCTGTTTTTCAGTGCAGCAGGCTGATACTTTGGGGAAGATGCTTGCGGACTCTTAGTCCATTTCAGAGGTAAGAAAGTCTTGCTGAACTTAAAAGTTTATAGAGTGAAGACGCAGAGGAAGAGAGGCACAATATCAACAGCTGTTTTTTAGCTGACAAGAGACACCTTAGTTGTTGTTTTTTCCAGGAAATGTTTATTACTTGGTAGGTAAGCATTGTGATCTGTTCTCTCACACCCCCACCCCCACTGTGCTTGGGAAAATAAAGAGATAAAGAGTGGGATCCCAGCCTGGCCACCCACCCCCATCCACACCTGCGTGGCTGGATTGTGGGAAAGTTCTGACACCCGCAGTCTCAACTTGATAGTGTTTGGTGAGAAGCTTGGCCGGCTGTAAGCAGTTTGTTTGTTTTACTGAAAGCAGGGCTGTGTTGCTGGAAATTAGCTTTGCTGTGAAACTCAGGATTCATTTGAAATGCCCTTTATTTTTATAAGGTGTCCCCCTCCCCCCCTTTTTGGCCCTAGGTTTATTTATCTGTTTTCAAGAGTTGAGGAGCAGAGGAAGGATGGGAGGGGGATAACATATCTGTAAAGCTGTCTGATGTGTCTGTTTTTTATATATATAAAATGGAATCAAGTAGTTATATGAAGTAGCCTGTTTTTGTTAACCTTTCCAGTGCAGTTTCCTCTCTTGTCCGTATTGCATTTGAAGGGGTGAGGGAGAAATTTGAATGAACATTGAACAAGCATCCATTATTGCTAATTATTCTGTGCAGGTTTTTGAGGTGGAGTTTCCTTTCAGTTGTTTGGTAAGATGCTATATTACCTTTTCTAAAGGAAAAACTTAAGGACATCCAAACAACAATAGCTGATAGCATGTTCTAATTTTTAAGCTCTCTATCTTGCCCTTAAATCTAAAACATCATTGTTCAAATAACTGAGAACAAGGTAAACCAACAACATCAAAAAGGTCGGCTTCTGTGATTTCTCAAGGGCTTGTTATTTTGTACTTTCCAATTCTATTTGATGTCTTGACAAAACAAGATGACACAGGGGAGAATACATTAAATTTTGATTCCCCCCCCCCAATATAACCTGTATCAGTAGTGGCAGCTTAATTTTTCACACGTTTTTAGGAAAGGTAGCCTTTTTATTTTGCACAATTACTCTTAATTGTCACACCACTTTATGTGAAGGTTTTCTTCTAGGGTTCCCCCCCCCCCCGTTTGCTTTCATTTTGCGAAGCATCTTTTTTAAAAAAGTGTTTTGACCTTTAACATGCAGAGAGCTTGCTGGTTGGAACGTGTCTTCATTAGAAGTAAAGCAGCGAATAGCAAGATTGTGAAAGGAGCATCTGATGTTTTCTCATTACAGCTCAGCACAGCCAGTGTAAATTAGATTCTGATGCACAAATGAGGGCACCTGTGATAGGTGTGAAATACAGCACACTTAAGCAAATAAACTTTTACAAGTATTGTAAAGGCTGCAGTTCTGAATAAAGTGACACCCTCTGTATGAGTGTTTAGCAGAACAAGAATCTGAATATATCTTGTCATAATCTGACTGCTTTCTTTGTGTCTGATTAAGAGTAAACTGGTTCAGTAAGTTCGCCATATTTTAATTGCTTATTAATATTACATTAGTCCGTACACATTGCACGTATACCCCCTTCCCCCAACCCATCCACTCCCCAAACCCAGAAGAAAAGACAGAACCACATTTTTAACTCTTAAAAGCGAAGCAGCAGAAAGCAAAGCCACAAGCTAGTGCTGCAAATGATTCTGGTGGTGCTGATTTTGCACTTTCCAATACCTGCTGCAGAAAAATAATATGTGTTTAAATTTCTCTGTAACGACGTTCTCAGCCTTATATTATTAAAATCTCACAGTGTACAAATGTTTTAGAAAATAACAGGCAAGGTGTTATATCTTCTTGACTGTATGTAGATAGGCTTAAGAATTTATAAATCAATATTGATCTCATCGGGGTTTGTCTTTAAAAGCTAAACTGAAAAGAAACAGAGCAATTTGTGCATTTGTGTGTGCGCGCACACACACACAATTAGTTTTAGTAATGTGTAGGATGTCCTTATTAAGCAGGTTAGGTTTGAGAAATAGCAAATGTTTAATGGTCCCTTTCCTTCCGCTACTCCTTCTCTCTCCCCCTCCCCACCTGCCTAAACTAAGGGTAGCTTTGCTTTATAGATTCCACTGTAGCACTCATGTTAAAGTAGAAGATACTTAATTTATGCAAACTTTATATTTGTATGCAAATTAAATTTTTATGTATTATAGCTTAAGCAATTAGTAGGGGGCTTGGTATGCATGAGAATTGTCAGGTAGGATCAGGTTGCACCAAGGTTTCATATTTTAAACAAATACTAAATCTTCATGTTTCTTTCTTCCTTTCTGTCTGTCTCGCAGTTGGTAAAGAAGGGTTAACGTGGTGGGAAGCCCGAAATTATTTACCAAGTCAGGCGAATCTATTATGCTCAATTGTGTATGTCTGGTCAAACTCCTACTCTTGGTGAAATGCAATAAACAAAATGATGAAAAATAAAATGCTAATTGAATTGTAAAGAGGTTCTTTCTCTCTCTCCTTTTCTCTCCCCCTTTTTAATAGGAGGTTGTATTGTTGAGGAGAGAACAGTTATGCTAATGACTGACTACTTAGCTGGTTTTACATTAATATAATAAACAGTACCTGTCGTAATGTTCTGTACAGTGTTATGGGCGAAAACAGGGAAGTCTTAAAAGTGAAATTCTCTTTTGCATAGTGAAACAGAATCATGGTTTCCACATGAATGGTTCCAGCACTCTCAAGTTTCTTCTTCTTTTTTAATTGTTTTTGTTTCGAAGACCTGAAATATTGTGTCAGAAATGTTCTATCCTGGGTGAGATACGGGTAATGTGATTTAGTGAAAACCTACACAGTACTGCAACAAAATGTTTTGAGCATCATTCTGAATGCTTCATTCACACTAATTATAATAATTACAAACCTGCATATGTATTAGTAGAGGGTAACCTTAATTCTGTTGACGCTGCCCTTGCGAAGTTGGTACAGTTGAATTTTTCTTTTATTGGTTACACACAGTTGCTTATTTTACATACATTTCACGAAAATCAATTCTCATTCAGTCACGAAATAAAAATGCCATTCGAAACACATTTCTGAATTTATTTTTTGCAAGATTACTATAATTTTGCATTATATTATTTTAGGATAAATCATGAAACTTGAAAAATATTTTCTTTTTAAAGTCAGGGAGTGATGACGATTTGTTCTTTAAATTGAATAAAAATAAAATTGTAATTGATGTGTTTGTTTATGGAAATTTGAACTGGCAAATCCCTTTATTTAGCATTCAGTCTAATTGAAGAGGTGAAATTTTAGTTGATGGTTCATTTACATTTGTCAGTGGGAAAGTGCCACATCACTAGTAGTCTTACGATTGTTATCCTGAAGATGAACTCAGGCTAAATTTAAGGCTACAATAATGGAATATTTTCAGGGGGGGAGGTGAAGTGGGCAAATATAGTGGATAGAAATCTCAAGAAACATGTAGGCATGGATTGGGAAAATAAACCTGGAACCAATTGGTTTATTTAAAGGCATATTTGCCGTTGATGGTATTAGAATGTCAGCAGGTCTATACTAGTAGAATTATAATAGCTGAGCAGCAGCTGTATTTTTCATTCACTGCCAACTCTAAATGCAGCTGGGTACCTAACCACACCCTATGAGTATCTGTCAACAGGGTTGCATGTAGTTTGCTAAATAAACCAAAGTCATTAAATAGGGCAATGAATTGAGGGCGGTTTTCTAGGGCAAAGCTAGCACACTAATGGTGCAAGATTTATTTGAAGTAAGTTCCATTGACACTTTCTCCCAAGTAAATGTGTACACGGTTGCAATCCGAACATCCACTTTGCTGTGTCTTAGCTCCTATTTATATTTCCACCTCCCTGAAGAAATAAGCTAAATCTATTGCACTCCTTTGTTTTCTTTTCTGTGAAAGTGCCTTTTATGATTGATAAAAGGCATAAAACACACTCAGTTTAGTGTACATCACAATTAGTTTATTCCGGAGTACTCATAGTAATGAAATGTTTGATCAGTAAATAGTTTGTGGATCGGTGCCTTTCAGAGGGGTTTTCAAGTGACGAGATCTCATTCCTCCTTTCTTTTAAAGTGGGCCTTATCTAAACTAGGATGTTTTCTAAGCATTTGCCATTTGCAAAAGGTATCTTCAAATTTCAGCCACCCCGGACTGAAGTTCTGTCACGTTAACATCAAGAGAAGACAGAGGTTTCTTATTTCACTCTGATGTATAATGTGTGGTATACTGCATAGTCTCTAAAATAAGTACAGTTTTGACGGAATACACTCAAACAGGGACCAATAAATATTAGAGACTGTAGTTAAGAACTTACATGACTGTTTTAAATACTATTGATTTAAACCACTGGCTAGTTTTTATGAATCAAAGTGTAATTTCCAAGCTTTCACTATATTTCTCAGTGCTAGAGCACTCTCTCTTGTGTGCCTTTAGCAGCTTTCCAGACATTCAACACAGGATTAAATGATAGTAGTTACAATGATCAATAGGTTAAGACCGGTACAATCACTCTTGCTGCTAATGACCTCGGTAGTAATGGGTAATAAAGTGTGGGCTATAATAGCCTATCCCTGCTGCAGCAGCCCTTTAAAGCCTAGTATTACTAGGGACTAGTTACATGAAGAAGTTGGACAGGACATTCAAAGTTGAGAAACAGAATAGCTATCCATAAATCTCTGGCTGTTGCCCACATACACCACAATAGTTTCTGCTCCATTTGAACATATTTATTTGAAACTTTACCTATGCTACTGTCTCGAGTTCTTGAAGCAAGATTTGGGTTGAAGCGTTCCTGATTAATACTGTATAATAAATGTTGATCCATGTTTGGCATTCAGTAGACGAAATTGTTGAAGGTAAAAAATGTGGTTTTGGCTAAAAACAGCTATTGTGGAAAAATGTTTCCCGGGAGAGAGTAGAGGAAGGCTAGAGTTAAGGACAGTTTAGTCTCCAGATTTTGAGGTACCCTTGGGCCAAATACTCTCGACACCCTTCCTCCAAAAGTGGGACCACCTCCTTGTGACTATCAATATGGGCACCTCCTTCCTGTTATCTTCCCTTGTCCTTCTGCACCACTGCCCAAAAGGAGATTGAGACGAGAAAGGAGGAGGAGTGCCAATTTCTAGCTGTCTGAACCCAAAGCCAAATGGCAGACTGCCTCTCCCCATCCCTCCCCTAAACTTGGGCCAGTTCCTATGTTCATCTATCCACCTGATCATGGTGCCACCTGATGTGAACTGCTTCACTCTGCTGCATGGCCAGCCCAGCCCTGTGGTAGATAAGGAGGGCCAGAAAGCTCTGGGGGCTCCCAACAGGTGCCTGATGGTGTCCAGCCCCACTCCAGTTCATGGCAGGCATGAAATACAAATTTCATTGTTCACAGTTTAGTTTTTTAGCCCCCATGTTCCACCAGCTCTCAGTACAGCATGAGACTCTTAAATCTCAGGGTTGTGGGTTCAAGCCCCATGTTGGGCAAAAGATTCCTGCATTATAGGGAATATTGGAGGATTACTACATATTAGAAGGGACCCACAACTCTACAATTCTATGATTTGATGAAGGCAGATCATGGCTTATAGGTATTATCACAGTATAGCATTGTTTTACTGTCTTGGGGCAAAATTACATACGATTCTTCCTCGCTGATACTGCATTTTTCATAGAACTGTAGAGTTGGAAGGGATCCCAAGGGTAAACTAGTGTTTGCCTTTCAGGATTTGCTACTGGTGTTTACCCTTCCGTGGGAGGGCTGTGCCTGTGGGAGTCTGGAATTAACTTCCCAGGGAACTATGCAGTAGCCAATATAAGTTCCAGCTATACTGTACTTCTGTAAGGCAGTGCCACACGTGAACTCATGGGAAGGCACACTCTTGTATTAAGGCACTAGCCTGGTAGCCATAGACGACAAGGGATTCCGTGCAGGCGACTGAGCAGGTTGGCAGAATAGAGCTCCTCTGTGCTCAGCATCGAAACCAAACCAGCTGCTAGAGGAGGGGGGAAAACGCTCTTTGATGTGCATCATGGAATGCAGTGAGATGTTGCAGGAGCGTTAGAGTTCTCTCTCCCTCTCTCCCTCCCTCCCTCCCCCCCCCCAGCCCTCCACAGGCTAGTAAACACTTCTGCTAAATTTTGTAGGTTTATCTGCAAACTGGCATATATTATTTTGGTAATGCAGGCACAATGCAGATAACAACTGAGAAGGCTGTACAGCAGAAGGACCCAACCGTTGGTCTAGTATTCACTAAGGCTTGCCTCGCAGATAAATTCAAGTAACTCTTATTACACTATGCTTGTTCAGATCTTTAGTCATATCAGTGCTGAGAGGGAGCTGCTGTGTCTTGAACTGGGTTCTCAATTGCTTTGGGTTATCCTGACATGCAGCACAGTGCAAATTCAGAATGGTGATGCTTCTGGGAACTCTTGGTGTGGATTTCTAGTGTTAACGTTAATAGAAATGTCAAAAAGTGTGCAAGTTCTTTAGACTCTTGCAATCAAGAACTGTCTCTGACACTTGTGCAAACCTACACAACAACATCGGAGGGTGTTCACTATACATGAATCTGACCTTCAGGAACCATTTTTAGTTCATCAAAATTAGTGGTGCTGAGAAATCAGGACATCAGTGCATAATGACTGTGAAATTAGGAATGAGAATTTGCTATGCAAATGACAGGACAAATCATGTGAAAAAGTCAAGATAAACTGCATATTAAGACATTATGTTACATAAAATTAATACTGCGTCTCTTTCTTGCTTACTACTCCCCTGAAATATTTTTTTAAAATCCTTTTATCTCTGGATCAGCTATTGTCTGCTGATTTTTTAAAACGTGGTGCATAAAAATGTTCAAAACATGTTATTACCTTTTATTGTAATACATGAGATGACAGCAGATCCTTTTTAACAAACTATATCCTTTACCGCTTTTAGTTTTCTGCTGTCATCTGTTTGAGCTGAAACTAAAGAAAAGTAAGGTGCTTAAATATTACTATTCAAAGTCATGTGAGTTCTGTATCTCTCCCCCCCCCCCATCTTTCTCTCTCTAGCTTGCTTGCTCTCTTTTTTTCTGGTGAGATTTCTAGCGAAATAGTCTTGTTGCATTACCGGAACTGACAAAATGGTTCTCATGTAGTCTGCAAATTAAACACAAGTGCAGTGATTATTTTGAATAGCTAAATTACATTCTAGAAAGCTTGCAGAATTCAAAGCATTGTCATTAGGTATCCGCTTGAATACAATTTGTGTAACCTTGGCCAAGACAGCCTGTCATTTTAATGTCAGTGTTTTATCTGAACAAGACATCATCCTTTCAGATACAGTGTACAGGTTCCTTGCAAAGATGCCCGTGCAGAAACGTGTTAACAGTTGCAAATATGAAATGCTATCAAGTTCATCACTGTAGCTGTTTGTCACTGAAATGTCATGGAAAGCGGCTTTTAATGGTATCTCACATAATACGAAAGAATTGAAGCCATCTGTATGCTGGGTGAATATGGAATGGTAGAGACATCACTGTAGGAACTCCACTGCTAAAATTGCTTGGGAACAAGGTGCGGTTTTCGATATTGCCGAGATGGCGTTCATTTTCTTCAAATCATTAAGTTCAGGCTCCCCAGTGGTTGCTTTTGAAGGGTCTTACTTATTAATTAATGCAAAAATTTGTTAGAATTGATGGCTTCCTCTAGAAGGTACACAAATGAATACTGTAGTTCAGTTTTCTTGGAAATAATTCCATTGCAAAATAACACATGGGGGGGCAGAGAAACATATCTAGAAAGTGTAATCAATTAATGTTTTTTATTATTATTTCTGTGAACTAAACAAGTCAAGATTAAATTATTACCAAGGTGTTGGGAAGTAAAAGATGGGTCACTTAAGTGAACCAGAGGAATGATCTTGAATGTCTGGAGTGAAAAGAAAGGTTCTTATTATCTTGAAAAACAACAACAACCGTGACGAACAACATATTGAGTTGCTTGTTTTCACTTTCCTAATTCTTTAGGTTCCAGTGTCAGTGGCTATGATGACACCTCAAGTTATCACTCCCCAGCAAATGCAGCAGATCCTCCAGCAGCAAGTGCTAACTCCGCAGCAACTTCAGGTCCTGCTCCAGCAGCAGCAGGCACTCATGCTTCAGCAGGTAAACAGCTTGTTTCCTTTGCAGCTGTTCAGCTCACCAAAACCGCTATTGAAGGACTAGCCTCTTAGAGCTGATTTTGAAGTAATGATTTTTTTCCTCCGCAGCAGACAAACATGTGAATTGGGTAGGCAGGCAGGCAGGCATAGACTACACACACACACACACACAAGCTTATACCAAGAACAAAGTTAGTTGGTCTCTAAGGTGCTACTGGACAATTTTTTTATGCAGCGGTACCTCTAGTTGCGGACACGATCCGTTCCAGGGTGCCGTTCGCACCTTGAAAAGTCCTCAACTAGAGTGGTGATTCTGCCAAGCACGGAGCATGATAGAGCACTTCTGCGCATGTGTGAAGCGTGCAGCAAGCGGAAAAGACGCATCACGAACCTAACGCAACACAAGGTATGACTGTATATTTCGATTGCGTCAGACCAACACGGCTACCTACCTGAATCTACACACACACACGCACAGAGACAGGTGTTCTTATAGGGACAATACATCTGTTGTGGCCCCTATGCCAGTTGTAACTCTCTTCCATACTTTGCCACGTGTGTGCTGCATAATAGTTGCAGCTTTAGATGATGACTGAGCATATATCCCTCTCTTCAGTGCATTCTCAAAAATACGATACCTGGGACCAAAGATTCCACAATCTCCCAAAGCCTTTCTTCAAGGGAATATCAGAAATGCTTTCAGAATGGGATGTAGATTTTTCACCAGATTTTTCCAAGTTTTCAAATATAATGGTTGCTTTTCACCTACATCTACTGCAAAGAACCTGTGCCATAACTAGTTAGAATAAACAAGAGGTCAAAGTACTTTCCCCCCAGCTTACAGAGCACATAAGGAAGCACACCCGAAAAACAACTAGCAGGTGGTGCATTTAGGGAGCCAATTGTTAAGACAATAGAATGCAGTTATGGGAGACCTGGGTTCAAAACTCTACTCCGCTGCAAAGCTTACTTGGTGTGTCAGCCTAACCTACTCATAGAATCAGAGAACTGTAGAGTTGGAAGAGACCATGAGGGTCATCTAGTCCAACCCCCTGCAGTGCAGGAACTTTTAAGATTTAATAGATTATACCCTGGGATAATTTTTTAATAACCTCAGTGCAATTGCTGCCTGTCCGCTTTTACTATATTAGTGATCATATGGGGTGGGTAAACAAAACAATTATGTCTAGGCACATCAGTTAAGAAGTCAACAGTGAAGTGTGTACAAACCCTTGCATGTCATAGAAACACATGTTAGACTTTTGATGTATGCCATGAATTAATATCGTTCTCTCTCTGTGGGTTAGCGGAAATGCAAAAATGACTTTGAGGTTTGCATATCTTGGTGAGCTATGCAGGGTTAATTCATTAATGGTGCAGCAACGCCAAAGTCCATTGCAAGTTGACCTTGTGCACTGTGCCTTAGTCATTCTCTCTCTCTCTCTCTCTCTCTCTCTCTCTCTCATTCATTGAATGGAATTTTCAAAAAAGCTATCTATCTGGGAGATTGGGCAAGGTGGGTGGAAGCAGGGAGCCTGTGTCTGTACCAAACAACGCTTAGTACAGTACAATGCAATGATGATTTAGAAAGCATGTATTGCTTCTAAATAAAGATTCACCAGGCTCTCCCAGCAAGGGCATTTTGGCTTTGTTGTTCCAACCAAAGGTCATTCCTTGCCTTATTTTAATTAGTTTGTGTAGAAAATGGTATGTTTTTCATCAGTTCATTTTGGAGATTACTTTTCAAACGATAATGCCAAGAATAGTCAGTGTGCACTGAATTTATTGTCGAGTTTCAAACTAAAGGTCAGACTGTTACAGATAAAAGGATGCTATTTTTCAAATCGCAGTTTGTGTGTTACACCAAAAGGAGATCCTGAATTGGCTCTCCTACTTTGTTTTACTTAACAGTCTCTTTTTCTCCCGCCCTTTCTCTCTTCTCTCTCTCTCTCTCTCTCTCTCTCTCTCTCTCTCTCTCTCTCTTTCCTTTATAGCAGCAGCTTCAAGAATTTTATAAGAAACAACAGGAACAGTTGCAGCTACAACTTTTACAGCAACAACATGCCGGAAAACAGCCTAAAGAGGTACAACTAAAGCCCATTTTTCCTTGCAAACCACAGATCCCAAAAGAAAGTATAACAACTTTAGAACCATCATTTATCTTGTGAATGGTTGTGAAGCTGAGCTGAATGCACTGGGTCCAAGCTTTTAGGGTTAGACGTAAGAACCTGTATTCTCTTTGCTGCTGCTGCTGCTTTAATTTTCTTCCTACGGTATGTTATAGCAGCACATTATAGCTGTACTTTTTCCAGAAGAAGAAAATGTTTCTGGAAGTTACTACTTGAAAGATTGCACTAACAACTTGTGTTTCCAAAACGTAGCACAATGAAAATCTCTAGTGCTGTATTTGCTGGAGTCTTTGAGGTTGTATACACATTTGCCCTGACCCAGCCTCCAGACGTACATCTCTCTAGATTAATGGAGAATTAATATGCATAAAGTGGTTCTGTGCTTATAATTCCCCAGTCCAGCAGCTAACTTGGTGCACATGTAGCCTGGTAAACAAAGCTGAAACCTTGCTATTCGGAAGAAGGAGCTGGAGGCTGGATTCAGTCCCCCCTTCTCTGCCAAACAGTTGATTGATGGATTCCAGCTTCTTTTACTATGCTACATGTGTGCTGCCCTGATTACTGCATGCACACTTTGTTTGGATTGAGGCCATTGGTTGCAACCCAGATAGAACGGGGTATCCGGAGGGGATGCGTCACACATGACATTTTTCTTTTCCTGAATTGGGGACCAATCTCTGGGTAGCTCTGAGGATTTTTAAAGTTACCTCGAAAAAGTTGCGTGCAAGTGCATGGGCTTGCCCTCACTACACCTGACTAGAATGCTTGAATCTGGGCCTAGATACAAAGATGGCATATCTCTCCCCACATGGTCAGATGTCAGGACTCTGCTTTGGATATTGTAAACCAGCCCTGTATTTAAACACTAGTCTTGCAAGCCCAAAGTGACAAGGGATTTCATGCAGGCGAGTGCATAGAAATGCAACCCACGGCTGCAGGAGGGGTGGAGCTCTTTTGTGTCTTTTCTGGCAGCTCCATTCAGGCTAGTATATCTGTTGGTAAATTTTGTGGACTTGCTTAGGATTCTCTAAACAAGTGGAGGAAGAGGAACTGCCACTCTTTCTATCCCCTTCCTTCTTGTTCAGAATGTCCAAAGCAAATTCCAGGGTAGGGGAAAAAAAGCATCTGGTGTGAAGCAGCCTTAAGACTCATTTAAATAATGGGAGATGGAAGCACAAAGCTCTGAAGCCCCATTCACTCACTAGGATTTAAGCACTTCTAACTAGTCTCTGATGTTGCATGCATTATCTTCTACCCCTTAACGTAACAGCTGTGCTTGGCTATAAAACTGTGATTGTCAAACCATGTTTCAGGGTATTTTGTGGCACTTCTGAAGTTCATCAGGTGCTCAGCAGTGAGAAGATGAGTAATGAAGGTCAAGCTTCTGAAAGACAGCTTGTACCTAGAATCATAGAGTTGGGAGGGACCATGAGGATCATCTAGTCCAGGCTTCCTCAACCTCAGCCCTCCAGGTGTTTTGAGACTACAATCATCATCCCTGACCACTGGTCCTGCTAGCTAGGGATCATGGGAGTTGTAGGCCAAAAACATCTGGAGGGCCAAGGTTGAGGAAGCCTGATCTAGTCCAACCCCCTGCATTGCAGGAATATGCAGCTGTCCCTTATGGGGATTGAACTTGCAAACTTGGCTTTATCAGCACTAAACTCTAACTGTGCACCCACAGATTACTGTTCTGTATGTGATCTAGGATGCAACATGCCTCTGAGTACCAGTTGCTGGCAACAACAGAAGGCCCTCATGTCCTTCTTATGGACTGTTTGGATGATGTGAGAAACAGTAATATAAGCCAGTTCCATTTGTGAACGCTCTAGATCCCGCTCCATAATAATCTGTACATAGGTCCCATGACAAACCAGGCAGAAGTTCTTTGACAAAGGAGCTGATGACATGGAGTGGTTTCCTGGAGGTAGAGATTTAGAAAGCTCCAAGCCAAGCTTTGGGGTAGCTTGCTAATGGAGGTGAAACTTGGGTTTGAGAGGAATAGGTTTACCCCCTAAAGTACCCTGGTTAGAACAAACAAACACACACAGACACAGATAAAGACTGTTGAGGGTTATACCATGCACAGCATGGACCAAAAATATTGTTAACACTACATAAGCAAAATCTACGATTGGAAATGATGGCTGAAAAATTGAATTGTTGGTACATTTATTGTCAGATCCGTGTGGTGGTTACTCACGAGTAATGAGCCAGACCTCTGACCTGTCTTTTATCAGGTTTTATTGTGCAAACTATTTACAGTGCAGAGCAACAAAGTTCATGTCCATCTCAGTCACTAGCAGAATCTGGGAGTGGCCCCTTCCAACTACGTCCCCAACATAAGAATTTGGGAACCCCGAGTCTCCTCCTCCCCTCCTTACGTTTCACCCCTCTGCGCAATTGGGGCGACAGAAATGTCGTACCTCCCTCCTGGTCAGCCAGACAAGATGAGGCGCTGTGGCTCTCCGCAGCATCTCCAACCCCTTTCCCCACCAGGCTGCCCATTTCCCTCTCCTCCCCACTAGAGGCGTTGCTGCTTCCTGCACTGGAAGAGGTACTGCTGTCCAGGTGGCGTCAGGGCTCTCTGTATTCTGACAGAGCCTCAGCCCCCCTACCACTGCCCGATGGAAGTTCCCTGACATCCACCCCCCCCAAAAAAACCTCCCCTCTCGGTGGGGGTGAGCCTCCTGCGGAAGGGGTGAACTCAGCGTGAGTTCCTGCCTCCTCGTAGGTGGGGTCCAACGCCTTTTCCCAGTCCCGGAAGTCTTCCGGAGAGGGGGGAAAGCCCAAGAATGAGCCATCCTCCTTGCCAGTGGAATCAAACAACGCCTCCCAGAGGGGCCCAACGCTGGCGAGAAATCCCAGAGATCCTCCCCCTCATCGGTGTCTTCGTAGCCTTCCTCTCCAGACCCCTCTCCCTCCTCTGAGGCAGGGAAGCCCCCAAAATCCCCCTCGTCGTCCGTGGACCCAAACACCTCCCCCAAAAACAATTGGGAGGGGGGGTTGGGCTTGCGCGGGAAGAGCGCATGGAATTCCTCTACGAGGTACTCTTCCGTGACCTGCTCAGCCAGAATCTGCGCGTTCTCACAGGCTGGTGCGCCTTCCCAGGCTACTAAGTATTCAACCTTATGCCCGTTCCATCTGGAGTCGAGTATCTCCGTTACCTCATTACATTTATGAAATTGTGAAACCTGTGGGATACAGTGGGTTCCTCTTCCCTTCTACAACAGTTGTTACTGATAGTCGAATTGATGCTGCCATATGCCTTTCACAATTTGCAACTTTGCAAATTCTGCTGTATTTTATAAATTTTGCCTTGGTTTGTGTTCCTTCAAGGCCATAAATTGCCATCTAGAAAATACATGGTGGGTTGTGGAAACTATGTTGGTATTAAGGCGTCGCACCCCCTGCACACTGCATGACTGCCTGTTGGATGCCTAGAATGTTGTGCCTTATTACACGATGCTCCCATACCTGAGTTGGCTGTGTGTCAGCATGGTGGGTGTGATTTATGCAAGCACACATTACCAGATTGGTCCACACACTTTCTTGGCCTCCATCAAACCGCTCTCCCCTATTGTGGAAAACCAAGTTTTAAGTCAAGTGTGAATTTTTACAGTCGCGTTATGAAAATAAGGGGGGGTTATAATGGGAAACGCTGACATGAACCTTAACTATAGCCCGTTAACGGGCGCCACTATAATAAAAAAGGGAACAGATTAAAAAATGTCTAAAATGTAAATCTAAAGGACTAACAGTAATTAAAATGGAAATGGCACAGGGAGGGAAGGCATGTAATTGTGAGATATCACTGTGCAGAATGCTCTCAGCTTTGTTTTGCTGGCTGTTTTTCTAATTCAGTAGGGCTTACTCATCAGTGGCAGTTCAATGCGCGTTAATGACTCTGGGATGCAGGCATCACTCTGGACAAAGAAATGATTATTGTGCGGTCAAAAGAAGTTCAAAGACAAGAAGGGAATTTCAGTTTTTCCCTTAGAGATCCACATTCAAGAGCATATAAATTAAGCCAAATGTTAAAAACCACAGTCTGAAAGCTGACTTCAAAGTCACAACTCTCTAATTAATGAACTGCGAGCTTCAGTTTGGACAAGTCGTGGTTTGATGCGCCCATAAATCAACATGACAGGTCTGTTTCACAGTCTCAGACAGTGCTTGTCATTGAGTCGCATCAGATGTAAACACAGCAAAAAGGGGGGGGGGAATATGAAGGAGGTGCAATTGATCAACAGAATTGGTAAAAACCCACTTTTGAAGCACATTATGCATGATCACAGGAAATGGCTATAGCCTCAAGAGGCTTTCTCCTTCTGCTGTTGCTTTTTTGAATCAGATTTCTAACAACCTTCAAAAGGGAGAATAAGAATTATGGAGCTTCTCCCCTGTGGCTGCCAGGCAATAACCCCCTGTTGTTATTTTGTGCTTCTTTCTTTTCAAAGGCGTCAAATTTTAGTTTTTTAAAGATCTTTAACTCTATATTTGAAGACAAACAATAAAGGGCTGCCACTGTCATTCTTATCAGTTACCAGGGATTGTATTTTTTTCTTTCTGTTGCCACTTCTTATTAACCTCTTATTTGGTCTATTAGACATAGTTTTGAATGCAAGCCTGCATGCTGGGAGAACATGAAAGTTCAGATGAGCTCAGAGGGCAGATAAAGAAATTTGAAGGGGAAAGTTACACAGCAGAATGAACGATAAAAGTTAACTCTTCTAAATTGCTATTGTCAGACAGGAGAGCGTCTCTGACACAAAGATGATGGCTTGGAGAAGAAGGAAAAATACTTTCTGTGTTAAAAAGGCAGGATGGAGGGTTGGACAATGTAATGGCATTTCAATATCTATCACAACTGATTTACTGTGGTCACACGCCTGATACTGTGGTATCCAAAGTTACAATAAGAGAAATCTCCTTTCTGTTTTAAAATTAGTATTACAACATTGATTGATGTAAGGAGAGCGAAGGGCACACACCCCTTGCTTTTAGCTGCTGTTTGCTGTGGGGGGGGAGAGGGGGGGAAGCGCTTTTTCTTTTAATAACCAGATGGTTTTAGTGAGGGGTGCTTCAAGCAATGCAGAAAACCATCTATGATGGTTTTTCACCGCCATCTTCTTAAGTGAAAGAGAAATTAATATGCACATGGTAAGCCATGTGCCTGTCTGTGCGCGTGCATATGGCATGAGTGTGAATGCATGTGTTCAAAACTAAATAATCACATGAGAGAAATTGGTTATGGACTTAACCATTTTAAAATTTGGCTCAGTTGTGTTAATCTTCTGCACTCTTCCTTGTTGTTAGCTCACAGTCGCATCCAAGCAGATCTGCAAGCAAGGGATCTTTGACCTGTAACCAGTACATTATATATGGTAGTGTGTTTTATTTAAAATAAAAAGTCTCGTAAGTAAGAATTAAGGGAAGTTTTCCGGCAGGGTGGAGAACATGTTTATAGCAGCATTTCCATTTGTTGCAGCCAGATCTCGAGCCTGTTAACTCCCCAGGTCCTATTCTCTCGTGTTTTGATTTTATTAAAGCACCGTCCCATTGAGTCTATCAAATAGATCTGGGAGAAAAGATGATGGAAATGTTTCTAAATAAAGGTGGGAAACATCCCCCACCCACCCACCACCTATCTACCCACCCAACCACCTTTTCTTTCTTTTCTTTTCTTTTTGCATTCATGTTGAGCTAAGTAGATTGTTTTGATAAAAGGCTGTTTGTCCTCCAGTAGTTATGACAATTTATGTTAGGCAGTAGGGAGTAACCCAAGAAAGGAAAACAGACCTTTGACAGCAGCTTTAGGGAGGGGATCAAAAATGCAAGTTTTATCAGGATATTTCAGCATTTTAACAACTGACTACTGACCTGACAACAGGACTGCACCGAGACCTTTTTTGTATGCATTCAATTGTGAGAAGTAAACAAGCTGCCTTGTATCCTGTGTTTGGTAACTGGGTGGGGAGCACAGTTTGGCAACGTGCATCGCTTTTAAGTTCTTTCTTGGACAATGGGCTTGTATACTTTTTTATCCTGGCTTTTTAAATGGAGAAATAGCTTTCATGAGCTTTTTCCTGGAGGATAGCGGTGAAGACAACAGAACAGGCATCAGTCAACTTATATAAATAAAGCTGGTTTAAAATATTAACTTGCAATAAAGTGGCAAGTCCCTGACATGCCCAAAGCAGGGAGGGTTCTCACACTAAATCATCCCTTTTACAGTATGAATTTTTCACAAGGATTAATATCTGAGGTGCTGAACAAATTATTAAACACTGGTTTAACTATCCTTGTGATTTATATTAATCCAATAACTTCAGGAAAAATCAGGAACAGTTGGATCATCTGGGGGGCATGCTGGTTTAAAACTGAAATGCCCTCGACTTTTCAGCTTATTTACATGTTTGTTGTTCTGGCTGTAGATTTGGGTTTTTCAGACAGAAAATCAATTAACTTTCTCAGTGGGTAGAGTAATAGGCCTGAAATTGGTTGCTAATACGAAGTATGTGGAAGGCAATATTTCCCAAATCCCCGCAAAGTAAGCCACTTAACAGTGCAGTCCTGTTGATGTCTATTCAGAAGGAAGTCTCATTTAATTCAATAGGGTTTACTCCCAGATAAATGGGCTTTAGCAACTAACAACACACACACAAATAGCTCCTATCATTTTGACTACTACTTTTCACCAATGAACTCAACTGCCAGCAGTGAGACCTTTTGTGGATCCCAGGTTGGCTCAACCTCGCCCCTTCCCAACCATGCCCCATTTGGGGCTTTCTGCTGCCGGGAAAACTGGCAAAGGGCCACCCATATGTTTTATAGCATTGCTGAGTGAAGAGCCACCTCCACAGTGTGTTGCATGGGGAGTTTCAATGGCTCTGTTGGTATAGTTGCTGTGGCATGCTTTAAATATTTATCGGAAGCACTTTCGCCACCATCTGAATGTATCCGACTTCACTGTTGGTTGGCCTGCCTATATCAGGGCAGGGCAACCTATGGTACTCCATACAACTTAGAACTTCCAAGTTCCATCAGCCTCATCCAGCACTGCCAGTGATCAGTGGTGATGGGAGTTGTAGTTGAACAGCATCCAGAGGGCCACAGATTCCCCATTCCCGTCTATAAGACGCCCCCATGTATAAGATGCCCCCTATTTTGGGGGACTCAGATTTAAGAAAATGTAGGAAGATGGCCCTTCCTACATGTATAAGACGCCCCATAATTTTTGACATTATTTTTTAGGGAAAAACCTAGTCTTACACGCAGAAAAATATGGTAGATTGTGAGAGGAGCAGGGAAATATGCAAGGTGATGGTACATTGGTACCTCCGGTTGCGCACAAGATCCATTCCGGAGCTCCGGTCAGATCCCGAGGAATTTGCCACCAGAGGTGCCATTTCTATGCATGCACGCATATCTAAACCCGGAAAAATACTTTCGGGTTTGCCGCGTAAGCATCCTGAAGGATACGCAACCAGAGGTGTGCGTATCCAGAGTTACCACTGTATTTCCCTTTCTCCACACCCAGCTCCTCCATGGTCCACAGAAACTTCATTCTGCCTTTCTTTAAACCAGGCACCGCCAAACTCGGCCCTCCAGATGTTTTGGGACTACAATTCCCATCATCTCTGGCCACTGGTCCTGTTAGCTGGGGATGATGGGAGTTGTAGTTCCAAAACATCTGGAGGGCCGAGTTTGGGGGTGCCTGCTTTAAACCACCTGCAGATGTTCAAGGGCAGTGGAAGATGTTCACGTGTGCCCATTGTTGTGCACAAGTGCCTTTGTCCCCCACTCCCTGCCCCAATCCCGCTTCCTTCCAGCCAGTCAGCCAGATTATTCCCATTGTCAGCTTTAACTCAGGGTTGATCTGTGGTACGCTCCTTACATGGAGACTGCAAACATAATAAAATAATACAGTTTATCTACCACCAAGGACTGAACTTGTAGGAGTCTATCCCATTACATGCTTGTGGTTTCCACCATTAATCTAGATTTGTGCCATTTCCCCCTTAGTCTAGGTTTGATGACGTGTTGTGGTACAGTCAGCCCACTGGTTGACCAACATACTTGTGACCTGATTCTCAATCCGATTTTATTTTCCCTTCTCCCAGTAGACTTAATGTATATGTTGAGCGGGGAGGGTTTCCAAATCCACTCACCTTCGCTCCTGTCCATTTATTTTTCCTTTGGAATCCTAGGAATACAGTTGTAGGTTCTCGAGTGATGTCTATTCATTTCGGCTAGGTATACAGGTATAAAGGAGAAAAGGGGGGGGAGTTCAAATGAATCAGATGCAAAAAAAAATCAAAAAAAATCACTGTCTCACATTTTTAATACTTTCTGAATGGTTCTTATAACTAATTTTTTAGCTATTTACACTATACCAATGGCTTGTTTTTAATGGGAGATGTTTTAAAATCAAAGTGCACAGATAGACTTCTTTAAGGCAAATGCAGTTATTCCAAATGCCATGGTTTTTTCACACACACCCTTCCTTCCCCTTCCCCCCTCCCCCTCAGTTCTGCTGTCATATGGATTATATATGTTTCTCTCTGTCAAGGGTTAACTTTCTTTCTGCAAATGTTAGCTACAAAAGCTCTACAGACCTCCACCTTGATATGATTCCTAACAGATTAGGGATATTAGATAATTTCCTTCTATTTATTGTTCTAGTGTGCTGTATTATCTTTCTATCACTCAGATAATTACTGAGGAAATCTACATTAACTTTTTTTTTGACTGGCTTAAGGAATTGCTAAACATTGGCATGATGCATTGATATTTTACGGAACCAAAGTTTTCCTCGTGTCATTGTACAATAAATAAAAAGATATTTATCAAAACTGCAAAGGCATTTTCTATGGTTTTAGAAGAACAAAGCAAATAAAATACAAGATGAGCAGAACCTAAAGGCTTCCTTAAGTGAAACAAAATTAAGGACTCTGAAGCCTTGAGTACCGTACATATTAAACACATTCAAATAAGATGTTGTTTGCTAAATTATGAATGTGTGTAATTAAAATCTAGTGGCTGTTTCTATGAAAGATTTACAATGTTATTTCATCGTTTGTCATGGCTAATTAACAATATTAGATGAAGTTTTTCTTCTTCAAAGGTCTGATTTTTTTCTCATTTATTTATGTCAGAAGTGATAAACAGAGTAGTTAAAAGCTTCTCTGGGTGCAGCAGTGAAAAAGCAACATGTTCTTTTACACCTCAGAGGTTCAGGGTTCAGATCCCAGTGGAATATAGCAACTTAGTCTTCTTCTGAGGGTGAATAATTCTCCTCCTCCCCAAGCATTGAAGTTTAAAATAAAATAAAATTAAGTGGAATAACACAGGAGAGAGAACTGAATTGATTGATTGCATGACAGAGAAAGCTACTATGCAAAATGCAATAAATTAGCCAATTGGAGCCTTAATAGCTGAGACAATTCTTTAATAAGTAAATAGAGCATAGCATGGGGTTATTTTTCATTAAAATTAAGTGTATATGATAGGTTGGCGTAATGCTGCTTTCTGCGCTTTGACTTATCAGCGCCAAAGTTCACAAGAACTTCACTAACTGTCAACAAGGTTGTGAGCTACCAACTGTATCTTGTAAAAAGATATAAGAATACAATTCCATTGTTGCATTCTCTCTCCCCCCGCCCCCAGCATAGAAGAATCCTGTCCAATTTAAACATACGTAACACCAGACATTCCTGTGCAGTCTGCTTTAGCACTGAAGAACCTTCCCAAGCCACGCATGGCATACATACATGCCAGTTTGGCACAAAGCTGGAAGAAGTAGGCTGTCAATCACACAGACTTCATTTATTTTTTTAACATGTTCATCGTTGCATTTATTTGTCAGGATAAAATCCATACAGATTTTGCGTGAATGATCTATATGCCAGAGTGGGAAGTGATACAGTCAGACTTTGGACAGAATTCAAGTAACTATATGGGGTGTGCCCAGAGGAATTGTTTACTCTTTCTCTTTAATAAGTGTTCAGACATCAAACTAAACCATAACTTCAGCATGACAAGTTTGAGCCACCCCACCCGACGCAAGGAAGAGCTTAGAAGCTTTTGCTTCCATTTGTACTTAACCACAGCCTGTTGAGGCACCCAAACTGAGGTTAACACCAACTATGGTTTGTTTGTTAGAAGCCAGGTTACAGCTTTCGTTGAAAATTTAGCAAGCTGGATATTATTATTATTTTTTTATCAGGAGAGTGGACGGGATGGGTGCAGGCCTTTTTGAAATATTCACTATGGCCAGCTGTAAAGATTAACCAGACTTTTTAATCCAAGGGGAAAGATGATGGTGATGATAGTAAAAAACAACAACTATGATTTATACCCATCTGGCTGGGTTTCCCCAGCCACTCAGGGCAGCTTCCAACAAAATATTAAAAATACATTAAAACAACAAAAGGGGGGCTTCACAGAGAGAGAGAATTGAGTGAGCAGAGTGCCTTTGGCTAGGAAACTGCAGCCTCTCCCATCCCTACACTTGGACTGAAGAAGTTTGCCTCTGAGATAGTGCCCTCCATATATTCACGAGCAACTTCAGCATGTGCTCTCTCTTCACACAAATTTGAAAATAAGAAGCAAACCTATAGGGCAACGGTATCCCAGACAGATCGGCACCTTGAAAAAGACTGTGCTGCACCCCGCACCTTTCTTAGCAAATATTACATTATTATTTTTCCATAACCACCCCCACCCCCCGCCTCCCGCTTTCCTGTCATAGGGAAGACAACACTTAGAATTAAGGAACAATGTGTCTGTATGCACATGCTCAGCTTGTGATGTGTTTTCAGCATCAATGCTAAATCCACAGTTGTTCTACTCCGACATGCATAAGCAGCTCAGACGTAAGTGAACACTTGACCTCAGTGCATTGGTTCCAGAAGCCCCAGGATGCTCACAAGAGGACAGGTCCAAGAATTTGAGTATACGTGTTTTTGCATATGCAAGGAACCCTTGGTACCAAACCCCCTCATAAGATGCAATGGTACTGTACTGAGCAGAGAAGGGAGAGGCTGAATATGGTACATACAGCCCTACCAATCAGAAATATGGTTTTCTAGAAAAGTGAGAAGTATCCTTTGTGGGTTCCATTCAGTGCTATGGAACACAGACTCCGTCTTCTGAAAATGCAGTCCAAGTTTTTCTGGTAGCCTAAATTTAGATACTGTAATGCAACCTCCCTCTGGGCATCGGGCCGCTGGACACTCTTTACATGTCAAGATCAGATACCTTCTCACCCTGAATGTGTTGGTTTGTTGGAAACTGATTATACAGCAGGCCTGCGCTCCTGGACTCACCAAGCTGAATGTGGCCTACCAGCTGTGAAATGTAGCTAGCCATGTGTTTGATATCTCCCTTGGTTTTACACACCAAGGTGGCAGTAAAATCAGCATTTATCAAGTCCCTGGTATGCAGTCTGATTTAGCTAGTGGGACCCAAGTTGTGCAGGTCTGCTTTGCAGCAATAAGTATATATGTTCTGCTACAGGGCCTTTTCGGTGGTGGTGATCTGGTTATGGGATTCTCTCCCCACACAAAATTGTTTCCAGCCACCATTACTGACGAAACGTTCGCTTGGCACTGTGTTGGATTCCACCCATAATTTCTTTTCTTCTTCTTTTTTTGTTTCACAGCCCCAGCAGCAACAGGTGACTTCACAGCAGTTGGCCTTTCAGCAGCAGCTTTTGCAGATGCAACAGCTGCAGCAACAGCACCTCCTGTCTTTGCAGCGCCAGGGTCTGCTGACGATTCAGCCTGGCCAGCCTACCTTGCCATTGCAGCCACTTGCTCAAGGTATGTGTGGCATGTTGAGGACTGCTGCCTTGTGAAATGAAGGATTCACGGGCTTCACACTAATCTGACAAATCTATCCAGCATTAGAAAAATATATAATACTGGGAAAGCACTTCTGAGTGTCTTGCGTTTTTCTAGTTAATGGATGGATCCAGGGGCGTCGCTGGGGAGGGGCGGTGGGGGCGGGACGCCCCCAGTGACAGGGTGAGCAGCGGCGGGTGGGGGTGTCAAGCGGCGGCCCCTCCCGCCACTCCCACGCGCCGCCGCTCCCTCCGTCACCCCCGGAGCAGCAGCACATGGATGGGGTGCTTCTGCCGCTTTTTTTCGGCGGGGGGGGGGCGACCCGCGAGGGGGGTTGTCACCCCCTCCTCGCTGGTCACCCCCCCCCCGCCGAAAAAACCGCGGGAGGGCGGGCGGGGAAAGCCTGGAAAGGAAGCAGAGCAGGCGCGTTTAAGCGCCGCTCTGCTTCTTTTTCCGCTTTCCGCCGCTTTTTTTCGGCGGGGGGGGGGGCCGACCAGCGAGGTGGGGGTCACCCGTCACCCCCTCCTCGCTGGTCACCACCCCCCCCCCGCCGAAAAAAAGCCTCGGAAAGGGGGAAATCCCCCCTTTCTGTATACACGTGCGTCGTGACGTCATGATGACGTCACGGCGCGCGCGTCGTGCCCCTCCCCCAGGGGGTGCCTCTGCGCTGCCGCCGCCCCCAGCAGCGCAGAGGCTAGCGACGCCACTGGATGGATCTACCTCTTGGAGAATTAGGTTTAGGTTCCTTGTCCTAATGAAACCTCCAAAACTGAATTTCAGGCCTTATGAATATGTCAAGTCTGTGTTATAACAGCTTTATTTTGTGTGCAGCAGGTGAGTGATGGTTGATACCGGGAAATAGTTGAACTGATGCTTTTCAGCCCAGTTAGCTGTGTGTAAGAATATGCAACCTTAAAAGCATATAAGAAAACTTAAAAGTTACGCAGATGAAGAGTTCTGTGTGACTTGAAAGCTTTTACACTCTTAAAGAAGAAGAAAATTGGAAATAAAATATCTCTACTTCATATTGTTTGGATGTCTTGAACATAGCATGTTGCTGTGAGGCTGTGTGTGAGATTCTGCCCGCTACCTCCAAACCTGGCACTTAATAGGCATCCCACTCTGCTGGGCCTGCTTATGTGCATCTTACAGCAATGTAATGGGCAGAAATCAGGAACTGACATTTTCACAGCACTCAAATTGCAGGGAGAAATATCAGGGGGACCTTAATGAAAGCCATCTCCTGACACCCATTGAATTTAGCCAAAACATGCCTCCTGCAATCTTCTGAAAACAGTAGCTATGTGGGCTATCAGAAAAGGTATTGCTGTGACTCCCCCACCTCTGTAATTGAGTAGGGGGAAAAATTCCTCCTTTCTCCGCCCCAACCCTAAATTCACATTTACTGTCCAAAATACCTGTTCAGTTGTTTCTTGGTACCTAGCAGAAGAGATTTGAGAGCAACCTTCTTGCTCATATGTTATTTTTTTTCTGTTTCTCCTCTGAAGAAAATTAATTAACTGAATCACGATGTCTTGCATTTATCTGAACACGTGATCTCTCAGTGCACCTGTTACCTTTTTTCCTGCGCTGAGGTCAGTGGAGGGAGAATGCTTTTGATTTCATTCCTGATAGAATCCTACATGCCAGGTAATGACCGAACAGGCTCAAATACTTAGTGGTTTTTATCGAAGTGTTGGTGTTGGTTATGTGCTCCAACCTCCCACTATTCCTGAGAGAGGTTGAGACTACTGGGAAATTTACTTGGCACATTATGGACAATATGGATGAGTAAGAAAAAATAAAGTAAAAACCATAGGAAGGGAAAGCAGGAGAAGGCATGTAGACTATTGCCGGTTTTGTACATGTAAAAAAAAATTACAGCACAAGTTAATTATACCTCAAGATTTACTGGTAACAAACATCACAAACATACCCACCCACTGGACTCTGGCTTCAGCCTTCCGGATTTTTTCCCACAGTTTCTATACTGTTAAGTTTGCTTGGTGATGTTCATTGTATATAGTACATCAGTTAAGCTGTCCAAAAGAGGGCAATTGGGCAGTGACAAGACACGGTCATGTGTAATGTGAAAGAAATGAATGTGGTGATGCATGAAGTGTAATCTGTGCAGCAACACATCAGAGACACCAGTAGGTAATTCAGCAGTCGGGGGCATTGATTGATAGGCTTCGCAGTGCAGTATAACTATTAATTCCTATCACATGAGGAGGAAGCATATTTAAAAGGGGGGTGAGCACTGGAGATCAAGCAAACACAAACAAAGGCAGCTTTGGTTGTGTTGGTGGCTAGTTACGCTATTATTCCCCACCCCCTTTCACACTATTATGATTCTGGGGTGCTGTTGTGTTGTGGAAAAGACGGGGGGAAGGTAACTTGAGAATTCAGGCAGGTCAGAATGCAGCACATTCCTTTGCTTTATTGGAGAGATCTCATGGCTAAAAACTGATGTCATTATGAGGTTTAAATCAACTTTCTGCTTGCTTGAACATGGTCACCTGGGTATGGAGGTACAAGGACAAAAAGAGGTTGAGCAACTCTAGTTGTCTTTGAGCCAGTGAGTACCTGGGGTTGGAAAATCGAGTTCCACGAACAGTAATCTGTCAGCTGTCCCCACAACATACATTTTTTAAGCCTTTGCCTGCATTTTCTTCTATAATGAAGAAGATACTTCTCCCACAGAAAAAAAAATTGCAACGAAGAAGAGTGTGAAAGCTCCAGTCTGTAATAATAATTGGCAGTGAACACTTAAATTATAGACACCCTTTTTGTAACTGGCAACTGTTTTAAAGTACATAAAGAATCTTTTACTAGATGGAAGTACATTTGTTGTTAAAAATACAAGCCATTCAGTCCGCTTCTGCATTTTAGAGGTCAAATTCTATTGGTAAATATGACAAAAACAACCACAAATGATGCAGCATTTCTTGCTTGTTTCAAAGAGCTCTGAAGCAAAACATTTAAAAAGTTTTAATCAATTGCAATCCATTGCCTTGTAATAAAACAGCATATATAACATTAAAACATTTGTGTAATCACTCCTGCCCTTACACTCAAATACATCAATAATCTAGACTTTATGTCTGTACTCGGCATCAGCTGTAAAGCAAACTTCATTTAAGAAGCATCCTAAACAACCGAACCTAGAACGCCAGAACTACACAGTACCAAAATAGAAGGTATTCTGATTCTAATCTCAGTGGACCTCACTTTCAAGGAAGCATATTTAGGATTCGGAAGGTTGGCAGTTCAAATCCCCGCGATGGAGTGAGCTCTCGTTGCTCTGTCCCAGCTCCTGCCAACCTAGCAGTTCGAAAGCACACCAGTGCAAATAGATAAATAGGTACCGTTGTGGCGGAAAGGTAAACGGCGTTTCTGTGCGCTCTGGCTTCCATCACGGTGTTCCGTTGCACCAGAAGCAGTTTAGTCCTGCTGGTCACATAACCCGGAAAGCTCTCTGGACAAACGTTGGCTCCCTCGGCCTGAAGCGAGATGAGCGCCGCACCCCATAGTCACCTTTGACTGGACCTAACTGTCGAAGGGTCATTTACCTTTTACCTTATTTTATCTGTTTGATGTGCTTCAAAGATAGATATATGCCTGTGCTCTCAATTTGTACCTGCCAAATTTCTGGAACATAAATTAGAATGCTAATAACGATGAGCACAATGTTACAAGCTAAAAAAAATGTGATTTCTCTCTGATATTACAATATTCAAGTGTCGGTGGGTTCAACGTGATTGTATCAACTGTCAGATAAAATTATCCATGGAGTTTCTGCTAAAAAAGAAAACTATAACTTGTTGAAGAGTTCATAATAGCATCATCCTTGTTTGGGGGAGAATTATGTCACTTGGATCTCTGTGACATCATAATTAGATTCTGTTGCATAATTCAATCTGATCTGCAGTTCTTATGCCCGTGACCTTCTCCAACTGCAGTTACAGATACTTTATTTGCCTTTTATAGCAAAATTGTGAAATTTGTTTAGATTTTGTTGTACAAAGACAGTTCCCATTAACGTTATGAATTGCCCATCTTTTTACATAGTGGACAAATCCTGCTGTAGATGTTGCAGCTTGCTAATTGCCCCTTTTGCCCTTGATGTATCGAGAGACTTTCTGTGGTATTCAGGTTTTTTTTTGTCATATAAATCAACGACAATCAAGCAGAAACACACAGCATCATCTCACTTTGAAAATCTAGAGCTATGTATATGAAGATTTTATAATAGCTAATAGTAACAGTAATGATAACGACAAATGTCTTTTTCTCACATTGGTGTATCCCCCCCCCCAATAAAAATGATGTTGACTCATGTATTCTATTATCAATATGTTCCCATCAACAGACAAGTCCATTCACTATTGTTTCAACTGAGTAAACAGTGGTGAAAGGGTCAGTCATATTCACAGGTAATTGTTAGTGTGGAGACAGTCCTGTCAAGCGTGTTAGCTAAAAATACATCCCACACTGTCACTTTGCAAGGTGTTTGAAAATAATAGCCCAGTTGCAGCTAAACAGGACACAGGACTGTGTCGTGACCTTTCTCTTTGTTTAAATTGCCTCAGAGGTTTAATTTCAAGGGACAAGCAATAATTGAATATGTCTAATAACTAAATGCTCATATGGGACAAAATCCATCAAAATATAATTGGCATTTGATTTTTATGAAAGGAGAAGGAATGACTTTATAGCAATAGATGCATCTTTAGACTATCTGATCACTTAATGTATAAACCGAAGTGTATTTTAGAATATATACTAATTGCAAACACTTAAAAAGCATTTTTGCATATTTTTAGGCGGCCCACTAGCAACGACCAAATGTTTTTGTTAATGCTACTCTCAGAAAGGCGGGGAAGGTTATTGGTCTGTCGTGCAATAATTTACTCCTCTTTGATATGCAAACGATCCACGGTGAATATAAAAAAAATCCTATCAGACTCATTTCACAGTTCTTAACCACTTAGATTCTCTGGAGTCTATCGCCTCATTAGACCAGTGCTCTCCAAAGCTAGCATAATTAAAATCTTTAACAGTTTAGCAAAGTAAAGATGTTTGGCTGATCACGTTGAGATGATTATCTAGCCATTGTATTCTAAATGACAAAAATAAATTAAATTTAGACCTTGGCATTTTTTATTATGTGTTTCAAATGAATATATTGTATACTGTCTTTAATGCCTTAGGTTTGGTAAGAGACATGTCTGTTTCAGACATGGATGTATATTTTAAAAATGGCAGATTCTCCTCCCCACCCCCTGAAAAAAGCAAGGATAACAGAGTACAATAGCTTGAAACAAAGCAGTTGCATCCATTGACACCACCTAGGCTTCAAGTTCTTCAAAAGAAATCAGTTAGTTTTATTTTTGAAAACATGACTGATTCTACATGCTTTTAAAACTTAAAACTCCAGCTTGTCCCATATGCCCACACCAGTCTACAACAATAGAACAAACTACTCTAAGATTTCGGCATGCATAACCTTTATGGGATGTCACGTTAAACTGTAGTTTCTTCAAAATATGAAGTTGGTGGCATACACCATTTTGAACTTACCTTGTTAAACAGTATTTCTTCTTTTTTTTAAAAAAAGTATGTTTTTATTTCACTTCCAATGGCTCATTAGCACTGATCAAGAAATGACAGTAATAATAATAGTGTTACTTATATAGAAACTTGCAGGGTTTTTTAAGCTAGACACATCCATCAATTAACTGAGCAGTGCTAGAAACCAAAATTAATGAGAAAGATAGGTGTGTTAATGAAATAATCATGGTATAATCAATTTGACTGTTAAAATTCGAAAAGCATTTCATGAAGACAATGTGAATTCATAATTTATGTCTAAAAGTGATTAATAAAAACTGTATTTAATAACAAAGCTATTTGTCATCATTTACAACTTAAGCACAAAATTAGTACCATTGTGGTTCATGTTGTCATAATAACACAGATGAATAAATTTATTTTGAAGACCTTCCTTGCTTCTGAAGAGGGGTTAAAATGTATCTGTCGCCAAGTCTCTTAGAAAATGAAGCACCATTTATTTCGATTCTCCCTCCGAAAGCAGACAATAATTGTTTTGCAATATAAATCTTGCAAGGAAAACCTCAGTTGGAACTTTACTTCCCATTGTGATTAAGAGAATGGGCCTATCAATAAGAAAAGGTTCTGTTTTAACTAGTTTCCACTTTCTCAATATACATTCCCCCAGGAACTGTATATGTTGAGTTAATTGTTTGTCCTGTGTCCCAAATAGCTTGACATAGAGCATGAAAGGTGTGCATTAAGGGCTAAAATAATTGGAGACAAGTAATGAGTCTGTAAGGATATTCAAGAAGCTGTGCCATGTTAAAGCTGACAGTGATTGAGCTTGTCACACTGTGTATTCTTTTGGGTCCAGTACAAACTTACAATAGGGTCCCTTCACATACATAACCCAATATCATCCCATACATACATTCTCATTAAATAATATTTCTTAAATGAGTATATGACTGCAAACCATGTATAAATTGACCAATTCACTTCAAAGCTTTATTTTTTTCCTGGTCCTTTTCCTTGCTAAAAATCATGAATTATCTCCCCAAAGCCAATTTGGTTTGCAAGTTCACAACTGACAGACAAAATAGCCAGATGACCATCCCATAATGCATTTTTGGATGGTTGCAGGCTGTAAATCCCTGCCCCCACCCCACCCCGTAGCACTGCCACCTGTTGTCTGGTAGATCTTAAGAGAGCATGCCACATGAGGAAGCACAAATCTCTCTGTATCGAAAAGTCCTAGTTTAATTGCACACAAAAATGCCATCTCTGTTCTAGAGAATGTCATGGGCTGGCAGCTCACTATTCAGCGTGCAACTTGTTCTGCTCTCACGCCAGCAATTCTCCTAAATCGGTTGCATTCACACATACAAAATTGTTGCTGCTGCTGTTGTATTGTGTGTGTTTTGAAAAACAGTTAACACTTCTGTTGAGACAACTTCTTCAGCCATTAACCTAAATGGTCACTGCTAAGTAGCATATTTTAGCAGTGACCATTTAGGTTAATGGCTGAAGAAGTTGCCTCAACAGAAGTGTTAACTGTTGTTGTTTTTTTTAAGTAGCCTATCTTAGGGACATGGTGGAGCTGTGGTCTAAACAACTGAGCCTCTTGGGCTTGCCAATCAGAAGGTTGGCAGTTCGAATCCCTGTGACAGGGTGAGCTCCCGTTGCTCGGTCCCAGCTCCTGCCAGAAAGTGCAAGCAGATAAGTAGGCACCGCTCCAGCGGGAAGGTAAACAGCATTTCTGTGCACTGCTCTGGTTTCGGTGTTCCATTGCTCCAGCAGCAGCTTAGTCATGCTGGCCACATGACCTGGAAAAACTGACTGTGGACAAATGCTGGCTCCCTCGGCCTGTAAAGCGAGATGAGCGCTGCCATCCCAGAGTCATCTGTGACTGGACTTAACTGTCAGGGGTCCTTTACCTTTTAAGTCGCATATCTTAGACCTTATTGTCCAATGTCGAGGGCAGTCAGCCTCTCATTTAGTTTCTCAAAATGACCTGGGCACTCCAGGGCATTCTGGGAGATTAAAGTGGCAACTCCCAGCCAGACTTTGAGTGTTGTAGCTGCTCCAATTAAGTCTGAGGTAACCCATCAGTGTTACAGAAGGATCCATCAGAGAGCACTTTGCTCAAGGCTCTCTAAAACATGCAGCCAGCCCAGGTTGGTTGACTTATTGGACTTAAAAATATTGCATTATTTAAATGTGAAAGTTGATCATGCAGTGATTAAAAAAAATAAGGGGAATGCCATGATTTCCCTTCCTTATGTCTGAACCTTTCATATTCCTGTATTCGTGTCTTCAGTGAGGACTAGAAATAGCCTTTAAAAACTACCTTTTGATATACTGACTGCAATGGGACCGCCATATTGCCCGCCTTCCAGTTTACCATAACAGTGAAGCCTAACTTATCAACCGCAGGGACATACAGTTTGTGGAAAAGGTTGACTTGGCAGGCAGCATTACTATTGCTCCAATTCAGTGGTGTGTATGTGGCATTTATTACTTGGTCCTTGGAATTTGAAAAATAACCTCCTAGACTAGGTTTTGTTTTCTGGCTTTGATATTAATTACTGTTTGAAGATGGCTAAATTAGCTGTTAATTAATTTCACTATTCAATTTTGTTTCAGGCATGATTCCAAATGAACTGCAGCAACTCTGGAAGGAAGTGACGGGTTCTCACACAGCAGAGGAAGCCGCAAGCAACAATCACAGCAGTTTAGACCTGTCAACAACATGCATCTCCTCCTCGGCCTCTTCTAAGGCCTCCTTAATAATAAACCCACATGCCTCAACAAATGGACAGCTATCAGTCCACACTCCTAAAAGAGAGAGGTAAGTGCTTCTAGAATTCCTCCTTATCTCTGCCCAGAGCAGTATATATTTATTGTGGTGTTTGTTTTATTCATGCATATGGCTACTGTCACCTACATACAAGGGGGGAAATGGTGTAGCGTATGGGGAAGGACCATAGCTCAGCAGTAGAGCGTTTGCTTTGTATAAAGAAGGTCCCAGGTTTGATCCCCAGCTGGGACACTCTGGAGATCTGCTGCCAGTCAGTGGTGGACAGTATTGAGCTAGAAAACACTCAGTATAAGGCAGCTTCCTGTGTTTCTATTAATTCAGCAACTGGTTTTGAGTGTGTAAGCTAAGAGTTAACTTCTTGAGTGTTGCATAAATGTTACCGCTGATACCCCTGGGCTCATGAAGAGTATTTGCTGACTTAAAGTCAGTAATCTTTGTTGTGTCTTTGAGTTGGTTCACCAAACACATTTTTGTCCGCATGAGCAGTTCTGACTTGTGTCGAGGTGCTCGCTTTCTAAAGAAAAATGTAACATATGAAGGTGGTAATCCTGGATATAAGTGATCCTGCATTCCGCTGATTACGATTGGCATGTGCTACAATATATGACATAACCCAAGGATAGGTTTGTGCTCAAAAGGACAAACGTAGCAGGAATGTATTCAGGTATTTGTGCAACCACGCAAGTTTATGCTGTCAAGATCTCATTATTTTGCAGATGCCAGTTTTAATGTACCGGTATATTGTTTCCTTGTGGTACCTGGGAAGCAATTTCTCAGAAACATATTTTATCCTGTTGCTGTTTGTCTGTCAGCTGGTTGTTGGTTCTTGAGAAGCGATTTGGAAGGCTCTTTGTCTGGACGGTGTGATTGCAAATTGCTGTCCGAAAGGGGTCATCTGATTGTGATGTCAAGTGATTGGCAGGTGGGTAGCCCCAGCCACATGTCAAATTGGGTTGGGGTGGTGGTGCAGATGAGTATCTGGCCCATTGACCAGATCCAGTTCCCCACCTCGTGATTTAGGTACTTCAAATTTCACACCGACTTGTATGCCCAAAAGGTATTGTGTTTGAAAACTGCTGTTGAACTCCTTAAAAATCTAGAGCAACAAACATAGCACCTTAAAAACAGAAACAACCCCACTTGTTCTAACATTTGCTGTCCCTTTTGTGGATCGTCCTTCTTAGGATGACATCTAGGTACATATTGGGACTGTTGCCTCGGTCTCTCTGCTTCTTTTGTTTGAATCACAGGGGAAGGGCCAAGTAGCTGCAGGCACTCACACAAACACACTCACCACCTTTGTTTGGATTCCCCTGCATCTAATTGCAACTCATTTTGCAGTATGAGATGCTGTTGCAAAAAGTCCCCCTGAGTTTCAGAAATGGGTTACCAACTGGGGAATGTGGGGTGACGTCTGCTTTTAGAGGAGATGGCTAGAGAAGGCCTCCCTCTTCAACAAAGCTTCATTGAAATTCCAGCCATGATCTTTCATGGCCCGGTGATGAGGACAAGTGTATGTGTTTATGTTGAGAAGGATCTTTTCCTGTTTGGAACTTGATATGCTAATAATCAAAAGAGAATTAACTATTTTACTTAATTGCCTATGCTCACTAATTTGTAGGTGACTGGTTGTTGTTTTTCCTGGCCAAAGTTTTTCCTAGTCAAGTCATTTGAATTTTTTTTGGTAAGGCAAAGCATATAAGCACATCTTGTGCCTTGCTTACATGAAGAAAACAAAGCTGTCATGTATAGATGCAAAATACTTAGGAACATTTTTTTGAATTGAGATATTGTCATATATAGTGTCTGTTACTTAGACGGGGAGGACTTAGTCCTGTTGTTGTTGGTGTACATTTGTGCATGTCTGTCAAATGAAATATGTTTGCTGTAGCACCAGAAGACAGAGTTTTCTTGGGAGAATGAGATGTACGAAAAACGAACTTGACTTCTTCCAACTTACAGAAAAAGGGGAGAGAGAATCGTAACACATTGTGCGTGCGTGCGTGCGTGTACACACACCCTGAACTTTAAAGACTGAAGGCTGTGCACTGGAATAAGTGTTTCTGTGGCATATATGAGTAATGAACAGCTTAATGCCAGAAATGGACTGCATTTGGCAGCATATGTGTGTCTGTTTGCTTATATTCTGTGCCCAGTGAGCCACTCTCTTCTGTGGCATGTAGAATTCAGTTTGTTCACATCCTACCATACAGACTGCAATATTTCAGTTTCCAACAGAACATAGGACTGGTTAACAAAGCTGGTGTGCTCTTTGCCTCCCTGTGTAGAACTATCTGGTCTGGTTCATGTGTAACACTAAAGCATGGTTTGACACTATGTGCATGTGCTAGAATAAGCCAAAACCAAGCCTTCACACTTCGAGGAGTGGGTTGTAGACAGTGTTTTTGTACTGATGGAATGTTAAAGAGATATGTGCTAGATACTGTGTTAGAACAGAAAATTGGCGGCAGGCAGGAGAGGAGAGTACAGGAAGACAGGGGCTCCAAGAGGTGCGGACTTGTTCCTAGAGGAAGTCCTTGCCCGATGCGATGTCATATCCAAGGAGCAGCCCAAGGAAGGAATAAAAACGGAGGATGACCATATCAATTTAAAAGTAGCTGGCCAAATGGATCAGTGGTCCAGTTTAAAATAAAACGGCACCCACAACTAAGTTAACCAGTGAAGGCCTGTTGTGAGAGACAGGGTTTGTCAATGAGACAGATTAGATTCAGATTTGATGGACAACCAATTAATGAAACAGACACATCTGCACAGTTGGAAATGGAAGATGAAGATACTATTGATGTGTTTCAACAGCAGACTGGTGGCATGTGCTAAATATCCTGTCCTTTTAGGAAGAGGAATGTAAAAAATCCAACTCACTTTATCATTTGTCCTTGGATTTGCTATTAAATAGTAAACAAATGAACATGCCAATCATACAGGCATCTTCTCATGTTCTGAAGACATTTATCCAAATTCTTTTCCTGTCCCTGATATACTGTGTGTACAAGTTGAAGCTGCATCTGTGGAAAATTACTGCATCATAAAAATGGGCCCAGTCAAAATTAAATTTTCAAATACTGGTTGTTGTCTGCTGTCATCTTGTTTCTATAAATTGGTGGCCTAAATACGAGGCTACTGTGAAACCAGGATGCTTAGTCCTGGCTTTCATTGTTTCTGTTTTACTGTTTAATTATGTAATGAAATATTGAAATATCTTTCCTTGCAATAGTAAGCTTCTCCTCAAAACAGGTGGGTTGAAAAGGAAAGGATTTTACCATTAAACACAGGTATTACTCTAAAACTGTTAATGGGATATGCAGAAAGGACAGATACATGCTTAGTGACAGTTTAAGGTAATGCAAATGTACATGTGTTTTTTCATAATAAGATAGCATAGAATTTAAAAAAAATTAAAGAAAAAAAGAACAGGAAATTGGCACTGTTGGCTTTTATGTGTAGTCAAGCCAAATGGTTCAGTGATATTTCTTAGAGCTGCAGCAGAATTTTCCTGTTCATACTCTATGCAGAATTGCTTTGCAAAAGTTGGTGACTTACTTGGATCTGCTTTTAATGGACGTTTCCTGATCTTTGTGATCTGATCTCTGTCTAATTGCAAGATAGTAGGGTTTTTTTTTAAAAAGGAATGTAATATATCTCTACATGTTAAATTTGGAACCTAACATAGTTGCACAATTTTTTTTTAATGGGAACTTGTCTGTCAAATCCAAAACCTGGGGGTGGGGGTGGGAATGCTGCACCTTAAATTGTGCCTCCAAAGCATATTCTTCATTTTAAAATTCACATGTAATAAATGTTGACACTTTGCCATTTGTGATCTACTAGAGTACAGTGGCTTGAAATCAGCCTTGGAAGAAAATTTGAAAACAAACCTTGTCCCAATTCTTTATTTTATTAAACTAAAAATAATGCAGCCTTAACCTCTTATGAATTTTGTAATGCACGTGCACAATATCTTTTATTAGTCATTTATTAAATAATAACAATTATTTAAAACCCCTTTTTGAGTCCATCAAAATATAAAAAGATAAATTGCTCAGAGTAGAAGAGGGTTCAAGCTTTTGGTGGCTTCCCTTCTCATTGGCGCATTTGAGGTTGGCACCATCAATTTGCAACAGGATGATTGAATTACCTCTGTCCATAAGAAGAGGAGGCATAGTGTGTACTGAAGAATGCCGACTTAAGGTTTCTGTTGCTGCTTTGTCATGCCATGTGGTGCCTTCCTAGGTGTCATGTGACACATAAAACTCTGCTTGTTTTTCACCAGCTATTTATTTATTTATTTTATTTTGTTTTATTTATTTATTTTGTTTTATTTATTTATTTTGTTTTATAAAGAAGATTTCTGGGTATTCAGGGAAGCAGATGAAAGGTAGAGAGAGAATGCTATCTAGGGTACAAGGGGTGTGTTTGTTTCAGGTAACCTGATCTGAATACGAAGCTTCTTCTGAAAAAACAGGACTGGGAAATATTTCATTTTTAGTAGTCATTATAAATATTTAGGAGCAGGTCATTGCAAGATTATTAGTATGAATGGACATTTTGAGTTTAATTTAACTTAATTTACCTATTTCACATTTTAGTTTGAGCCCTAAATAAATATTTTGTTTTAAGTGAACAAGATACGGAAGTATACAGGTTGTATTTACTACCAGAAAATGCTTCATCAGTGTCATTTAACTGAAAAAGAAGCCGGAAGCGGCGCACAATTCCTTCCGTTCTCACGCTTCCAAATAATGGAATGCCAGCACACAGAGCATGTGATGTAGTAGTCACACACACACTGCAGCACGGGAGAGAATGAAAATCCTGACATCTCCTTTTGCCCATTTACTCTATTCTCCAGTCATAGTTTTCTCCTGCAGTAATGTTACCATGGAACTCCCTAATAGTGAATTCATAGCAGGGGATTGGAAAGTTCGTCTCTTCTTGGTCACCGTTGCCCCCATTTTACAGACTGAGAATTGAATCTCAGAGATCTGCAACTGAACAGGCAGTAAATGCATGGCAGGAGAAGAAGAAAAATGGGCACATCTATCCATACCCTTTCACCATCTGGATGAACGACTGGGAGATGATTCTACTGGCTCTTGTTTTAGTAACGACGCCAAAATCACTTTATTCTCTTATTCTAAATGAAGAACTGTGCGAGTAAGGCTAAGATGTTCAAGGCCACCTGCAATAGAGGATGGCACCTTCTCTCTCATTTATCCTAATTACCGTATTTTTCGCTCCTTGGGCACACCGAACCATAGGGCACACCTCGTTTTTGGAGGAGGAAAACCAGAAAAAAATTTTTTTTCTGGTTTTCCTCCTCTAAAAGGCTGGGAGGAGGGCGCTGGAGGGGGAGCAGAGGAGGTAGCGGCAGCGGAGGGACCAGTCCTGCGAAGGGGGTGGGGGAGGCAGGGGGAGCCCGGTAGCACCGCTACAGCATCGCTACTGGGCTGATCTTCCTCCCCCGCTCCCTGCTAACCCTGTTTGCAAAAGCAGGCTTGTTTTTATGAACAGGGTTGGTGGGGAAGAACGAGCAGCATCCGTCTGCCGCCCCCCGCTTCTCACTGAACATGGTGGAGGCAGAGGAGATACTTCACGGAGCTGGGAAGGGGTGGCTGCCATGTGCCCCTCCTTCCCTGCTCCATGCAACATCTCCCTCCCCCCGCCACCGCGGCTTGTAAAAGCAGGCTTTTGCGAGCCGCAGTGGCGGGGGGGGGGCAGCGGAGATGCTTCACGGATCAGGGAAGGGGTGGCGGGCAGCTTGCTTGACAGGGAGCCTTCACACCATAAGACGCACTGAGGTTTTCCCTTACTTTTTAGGAGGGGAAAAAGTGCGTCTTATGGTGCGAAGAATCCTATCCAGGATTTTTCTTCACCTGCAGAGAGAGAGGGAGTGCCCTGACTGCTGGGGGGGGGCACTGACAGAGCAAATAAGCTCATGAGGGCAGCCACATGCAATGGAGAAAATAAACCTTCCCTCCAGACCCCAGTCACTAGCCACAAACTGAGGGCCGTGTATAATACCTTCCTTAGCACATCAACGATTAGCAATCCCTGATCTGAACTAAAATGAGAAGTGGGACCCCTGCTTGTGAACCTGCTTCTGCTGCTGTAGCTACGGGCGAATGCCCATTTAGAAGCTGAACTCTAAAGCACCATTCAGAGTTTACAGCAATGCTATCTTTTTCTCTGTCTCCCTTCCTCCCTCTCTCTCTTTTTTAAAAAGCTCCTTATTTAAGTAGTCAGGCAATGTGTCAGTGATATTACAAGCTAAGGGCTGAGGTTAACAGATTGAGAAGAGGGCAGGAGAGAAAGCGGCTGGAAGATTAATGTCAACAGAGATGTTTTCAGGGTGTAAAAGAAAGGGTGAAAACATTGGCGATTGAAGGTAGCAGCTCCGAAGAAGCTCTTTGAATGTGGCATTGACTCTGAGCCTTAGGAAGTAGCTTGCGTCTCTCGCTTGCACTTCTCCAAAGAGAATTGTTGATGAACAATAGGATACAGGAGCGGGTACCCCAGTCTACCCCCTACATGCAGCCTTGAGCTGGATTGTAGCAGTAGAATTCTTCCCAGTGCCAGAGGCTGGGAGAGAGGAGAGCGCAGCACCAACATCCCTCCAGGCCCCCGGCCCACATCCTGGTCAGCCTTATACTGAATCCCAGGACATAGTATTTTTGTCTAGGCTTTGCAGTTCAGTTCTGTGTGGAAATCAACTAAACAGCATGTTTAGGATACGGCCTGTGCAGTAAGCTCACCTGCCCTGGCCAGTTCAACTGAAAAAGAATTTGGTTCATCAAGCGTAACTATTGCCAGCTTAAAATGCAGTCAGTTTGTTCAGAACAAAACTGGTTTGGGGAAAAACTCATAGAAATGCATAATTGCCAAAGAAAAGATGTAGAAAATGAGAAACAAGGAGAGTAGGGAACACACAGCCTACGTTTTAGGAATGAAGATTAACCAGCTAAGGTTCAGGGTGAGTAATATTGGCTTGAGAAAACAAGTGGATAAATTGAAAACGATGACAGCTACACCTGTGCGGGGTGGGGGTGGGGGGGAAGGTCTGGCTATCACTTGCTGTCATTCTGCATAATTCTAATGTTCAGGTGTGAATTTTGTTGCTAGTGTAGTCAAAACAGCACTACCCACCCACAAGAGAGGCGGTATCTCCAGACTTGGGGAAACCCCGAGGTTTGCAAAAGTATAAAAAGTCCTTATTGGGGAATATTCTGCAGTGGAGAGGATATTAGAAAACAGTGCAAGGACGACCGCATTCTCAGCAGCAGTGGAATACTGACTGCTCTTTGGAACGGGAAATGGCATATGGAGGTAGAGAACAAATGACAGTATTTATTGTGGAGGAGGGAATGGCTGGCTGGCTGGAGCCCTGATCAGGAGCACTCATGAGGGCAACTTTCTGTTGTAGATCCTACATCTATTACTCTACACTCTTTCATATCTTTAAATACTAGTTGTCTGCTGGCTGCTATAGAAGTTAGCCAAGCCAACTATGGAACTAGTCTTCCCCCTCCCTTTCCCCACTTTTCAGAATAGCATTGAGAGTGACAAGTATATGAACCTTCATTTGAGCTCTAGTTACCGAGTTGTTCTGGTTTCATTTGTCATGTTGAAGCTAAATTATTGTGATGTACAATGAAAAAGGATTGTACCTCCAGATTGTAACGAGGTCAAAATGTGTTTCTGAATTTAACTGCTGCTTATTTAAACAGTCTTGTGATGCAGTTCTGAATGTGTTTGACTGTTTCCTATATCTTCAGTGTATATATATTTACTGCAAATGACTAAAAAAAGAAAAGAAAAAAGGACCCATGTCTTGTGTTAATAGCAAGCAGTACTTCTAGGAAGGTTTTTGTTTTCAGCTAGTAATATTTAGGGTATATGGAAACTTACGGGCAGTAATACAAAAGCTGAGTGAGTTTACCCAAAATCATTACTAAAAGAAAGTGTGATACCCCATGTTAGAATTATTATTATTATTATTATTATTATTATTATTATTATTATTATTATTATATTTTATTTATATCCCACCCAACTAGCTGGGTCTCTTAAGTGGGCTGCATAGTTGAAACACACTGGGTTGTATTCATCTATCATAAAGTAGACTAGGAGAATCACAGAAAAGCTTCCAAGAACTTGGAGAGGTTCATGCAACTGAAGGAGCTTCAGGGGCCCAGCTCTCTCTCTCTCTGTGTGTGGGGTGTGTGGGTGTAAAATATATATGTATATATCCCCCACTTTCCATCATGTAGGTCTCAAAGTGGCTTGCAACAATAAAACATACATGCAAAATTAAAACAGAAATTTATATAAAAAAATACATACATAAATGTAACCTCAAAAATTTAAAACCTTGAGAATTTTAAATTGCCCCCCCCCCCCAGTGTAAAACATATGAGCATTCAGGGTGTATAGTTTTAATCAGTCAGCTGAAACTCAGTAGGGACAGTGCCTGGCTAACTTCTTGTGGGAGGGAGTTCCATTTAAGGCACTAAAGCTGCCAACTAGCATTTTTAATTATTCTTAGAAATGTATCAGCATTGTTGTAGTCAGTCAGTCAGTCAGTAATGTAGCCACTGTATTTTGTAATAACCAAAAGTATATCCATGTGCAAAGTATTACAAAGAGGTCTTACTGGGACAAAGATAACTGTTAACAAGCTATCTCTGTCTAAGAGGCTAGGCCAGGGGGAGGTCAGATCAGCAACCTTTTCCAGCCATGTGCCGGTCCACTGTCCCTCAGACCATGTGGTAGGCCAGAGTATATTATATATATATATATATATAGAGAGAGAGAGAGTGTGTGTTCCTATGCCCCACAAATAACCCAGAGATGCATTTTAAATACACGCTGATTCCCGGACCATCCGTGAGCCAAATTGAGAAGGCAATTGGGCCGCATCCGACCCCTGGGCCTTAGGTTACCTACTCCTGGGGTAAAAGTTGATGTTAAAAGAATGGGGGTGTAAATAGAGCCATAGGGAACATCGATAGCCCCCCAGCACTGCTTTTTTTTTTAAGGGGCCATCAGGATTGCATCAGAATCACAGTGTCTGTGATCCTTGTTGCAGACAGAGTCCACAAGGGACCATACTCAAGGTATTGAAAGTTGCCAGGGGATCAGGTCAACTGCTTCATTGTCCCCTACTTTCTGATCAGCCAAGAAGCTGCATTAACTCTCTCACTGAAAGCAGATACTTAGGAGCAACCATGTCAGCAGCCCTGAGTCACCTCTTCATTCTGCATAATGATTTGGGCAATGGCAAGAGCATTGGCCATTCCAGCTGAAGAAGCAAGATGTGCACTCCTTCATCCCATTATAGTATAGGCTGTGACCCCTAAAGCTGATAATACGGCTGTAGCATCCCAGAATAAAAATCTTAACAACCAGTTCGAAAAACATGTGGAAAATATAAGATTTGTAGAGGTATTTGCAAGAAGGAGGAGGCTTCTAATACAGGCAATGTGGGTCAAATCAGAGGATGTGGGGAACGGTTGTAGCTCAGTGGCAAAGCAAATGCTTTGCATGCAAAAGGTCCCAGTCCCTGGCATCTCTAGGTAGGGCTGGGAAAGACTCCTGTCTGAAACCCCAGGAAGCCACTGCCAGTCAGTGCAGACAATACTGACCTAGATGGACCCATTGGTCTGGCTTGGTATAAGGCCACTTCCTTGCCTTAACTTCCTGTGCTGCATGGTAAAGGTAAAGGTAAAGGGACCCCTGACCGTTAGGTCCAGTCGCAGACGACTCTGGGGTTGTGGTGTTCATCTCGCTTTACTGGCCAAGGGAGCCGGCGTACAGCTTCCGGGTCATGTGGCCAGCATGACTAAGCCACTTTTGGCGAACCAGAGCAGCGCACGGAAATGCTGTTTACCTTCCTGCTGGAGCAGTACCTATTTATCTATTTGCACTTTGACGTGCTTTTGAACTGCTAGGTGGGCAGGAGCTGGGACCGAGCAACAGGAGCTCACCCCGTCGCAGGGATTTGAACCGCCAACCTTCTGATCGGCAAGCCCTAGGCTCTGTGGTTTAACCCACAGTGCCACCCACGTCCCACTGCTCCATGTTAAGTGTGCCTCTAATTAAAACAACAACAACAATAAACCCCCACAAACCCTTGCATTAAAAAAGAAGCAGCAAACACCCAAACCTTCCTGTTTAAATTTTCTCTGGCAGGGAAGTGATACAATTCATTCTAGAAATACTGAGTTAATGCTTTCAGTTTTTCTGGGGCTTTTTAATTTTTTTTTGTCTTCCGCTGTATCTCATGTCCCCCTCCTTTGTCCCACATTGCACCCAAATTTTGTTAAGCAACGTCAGTGGTGGCAGCAGCTCTGAGGCTTGGCGCACAGCAATCTGTTAAGGAGATAAATAATCTGCCTTGGCATGACACTCCTACTCTCCTCTTTAATTTGTCTTACACAAGGAAAATTATAATTAAATCATTCAGGGTAAACCCTTGAGTACAGAGAGGGGGGGAAACACACTTTGGTGAAGATTGCCAGTAGAGACCAACTTCCCTGTTGTGCTGTGTAGAGACATTTATCAATATTCAACACTGTTAAAAGGAGAACATTTTCGTGCAATTTGTGAGGCGGATGCCAAAGCTGAAATCAAGGCTTGTTAAGATTCTTTCCCCTGTGCAGTCATGAGCATTCGGCATCGTTAGCGTTACGCTCTGACTGCATGTTTCCAGGCTTGGATTTTGCTCAGACAATTTAATAATGTTTATTGTGCTGATTATATACATACATATAAATTCACTCAATGCAGTAAACCTACCTCAGTCATTTCTGTCCTAAGGGAAATGCAAAGCTATAGATACTTGGTGTTCACGAAGAATAAGTAAAAGCAAAGCCATTAAGTAGTATGCAAACCTCTAATCTTTTCAGCATTTGGTTTTCTGCTATGGAAGAACTTAACAGCTAGCAAAGCGGCAAATAAGAAGCTTTGTTCCGTTGTTGTTGTTGTTGTTGTTGTTGTTGTTGTTGTTGTTGTTTGTTGTTACAAATAAGAAGCTTTGTTCCATTGTTGTTGTTGCTGCTGCTGGTGCTGCAAATAAGAAGCTTTGTGTTGTTGTTGTTGTTTGAATACCACCCTTCATCCAAAGGTCATGGGGCGGTTCACAACAAAAAAAACCACATAATGAAAACACAAAATACATAAATACAAGAACAAAAACAAACCAATAACACCCCCCCCCCGCCCCATCCCACAAGCACATTTAAAAGGACATAGAATGTTAATCAGCAAAAGGCCCAGCTATAGAGGAACCCCCCCCCCCCCGGGCTTCTAAAGATATGTAATGAAGGCGTCATGCAAGCTTCCTTAGGAAGAGCATTCCATAAATGGGGAGCCACTGCAGAAAAGGCCCATTCTCTCGTGTTGCCACCCTCCAGCCCTCTTGTGGGGAAGATGCACGAAGCAGTGCCTCAGATGATGATCACAGGGTCTGGGCCAGTTCCTATGGGGAGAGGCAGTCCTTGAGGTATTGCGGTCCTGAGCTGTTTAAGACTTTATAGTTCAAAACGAGCACTTTGAATTGGGCCTGGAAACTAAATGGCAGCCAGTGCAGTCAGGTGAGGATCGGTGTAATATGCTCAAACCGTCTCGCCCTGGTGAGCAGCCTGGCCATCAAATTCTGCACCAGCTGTCATTTCCAAACCTTCTTCAGAGGCTACGCATAACGCGGTGAAGTATTTTAACCTAGAGGTTTCCAGATCAAAGATGGCAGAAGTTAGGCCATCCCTGAAGTTGTGATCCCTTGTAGATACAGCAGTTTGGATACTATTTATCTAACTTAAAACAGGAAATATCTAGCTCACATCTCCCACTTTCTGAGGTAATCTAAGGGGAGCTTTGAAAAGCTCACCCTTCTACACTCAGGGGTGATTATTTATAATGTGATTGCCAGTTCATTTTGGTTCTGTTTACCAGGGGTAGAAATCAGGAGTTAGACATAAATTGCATTGCCTTTTAATATATAGAGGAGATGACTTTCTAAACATGACTGCTGAATTATTGTACCTTATTCTGTGGGCCTTAGAATTCTGGGCTGACCAAAAAGCATCTACTGAGTTTTGCCTCGTTATTTATGCAAAAAATAAATAAATCTCACCACTTGTTACAAATCTTTGCAACAATTGTTGCACTTCATGAAGTTGGGTTGAGACTGTGGGTTGCATCCAGTGCTGCTCCTACTCAGAGGAGGTGCAACTGAAGTTAATACACAATACTAATTTAGGTTCACTAATTTCAGTCCATCTGCTGTGTGTGTACTGTAGTTGGTACAACCCTGCCTCTTGTTTGACAGTTTGATGGGTGCAAACATTTTCCAGCAGGGAGCAGGAAGGCTGTGCTAAACCATGTCTTAACATTACAAACTGCAGTTAATCTTTAACTATGGGAAGTAAAAGCAAGCCACAGTGGAAGCAAGCCACCAAAGCCGATATAAGAAAGCTGGCTTGTTTTCATTGATCATAGATTAATCAGAATTTAGGATTTGGGCATAATGCAAAAGCAGAAGTTCCCAATCTCTTTTTCATGTCCACACTGGAGAGAGAAGAGAGAGAGACCACAAGAGCCTGTGTGACAAATATTAAAATACATTAAAATGTCACAGATTAAAAACAGCCTTCAGGTATTTTCTGAATGTCAAGTAGTTGCTTATCCCTTTGACCTCTGATGGGAGGGCGTTCCACAGGGCGGGCGCCACTACCTGTAGCTTTGCTTCTCGTAGTGAGGGAACCGCCAGAAGGCCCTCGGCGTTGGATCTCAGTGTCCAGGCTGAACGATGGGGGTGGAGACGCTCCTTCAGGTATACAGGACCTAGGCCGTTTAGGGCTTTAAAGGTCAGCACCAACACTTTGTGCTCGGAAACGTACTGGGAGCCTAACTCATGGTTCAGCATTGGGCACTTCATTAAAATGCCTTCTCAATATTGCCATAATAAAACAAATGCCCACTCTATTCTGTGATAGTAATAGTACTGCTCTATTCTGCCTTGGTCAGAACACACCTGGAATTGTATGTCCAGTTCCGGGTGCCACAATTTAAGGAGAATATTGATAAGCTGGAGCATGTGCAGAGAAGGCTGACCAAGGTGATGTAAGAGTCTAGAAACCCAGCCTATGTTTCTATGATCCTCACTAGCACTTGAACAAATGAATGTTACTTTTCCAATTGCTTTCATTTTCTAGAGTTGGGTCATCTTTTTTTAATTATGCACCTACCTCTTTCTGTTTCCCATAGGTGTTTCATTGCTATTTTTTTTAAAAAAAAATTACAAACCTTTTTCAAAACCTTTATATTCTCAATCAGCTAAATTGTTATTTCATAATGTCTCCCACCAGCTAACTTCTCCACCAGCTTACCTTTTAGCATGGCAATCATATCTCTCAAGATCTCCAACAAATTATTTACAACTGACCTCTTTCTCATCAGTCCATGTTGAAAACCTTTAATCACATTAGGCGTTCTAGTGCATTCCCATGTTAAATTCTGCAGAATTGTGCATCTTCATTCCCACCCCTCCTTTCTTCTTCCTCCCACCTTGCATCCTCAAGTGATGTTAAGCTAACCAGTCTGTAATTGCTTCTTACATCACGTGGCTGTTCTTCGGATGAGAGTGTTAGGTTTGTCACTTTATAGTTCTCAGGAATCTGACCTGACACTAGAGAACTTCTGAACTGGAATGGTTCACTGGTTTCTGGTCAGATGTAATAATGATCATTTATTCCATTTTTGAAAGCACTATATCCAAAGCAGTATATCCAAAGGCACTTTAAATAGACTGGGTGAATCTTGGCAGACGCGGAACAGAACTTTTCCAAATTTTAGCATATGTATTGTTTTATACTTCCATCTGGCCAACAGATATCTGAGTGCTTTGTATATTGCCACCCTTTTCTTGCCACTAAGATACTTACATGTGTCTCTAATATAACTTGCTGCTGCTTTTGCATACTGGTTGCTGGTGGCTTACAGCTATTGTGTATACATAAATCTGATTTAGCTCTGCAGCCAAATTTGCAAACAAGCAATGTTATCTGTGGAGACAAATGTTTTGTAACCCCATCGCAGAACTAGATTACATGGGCACAATCCGCTCAGTGTTACACAATTTTATGACACCCAACCCCCCAAACTGGAGAGATTTCAACATGTGCTTAACCCCCTCAAGTAAATCAATGTGATGTTCCAAGTGCTTGACTTTGGCTGAACTGTGAAACGGAAATAAGACAATTTTAAAAGCACGAAAAGAAATATGCCTTTCATTTTTATTTGCATGCAGTTTAACCATTTTCAGTGGTTGTGTCGAGACATGTTAACTTTTCAAAAAAGAGCAGGGCAGCCAGAAAAACTAAACAAAACCCGGACAAACCTCTGAGGAAACAGGGAAATAATTTAAATACGCCTAATAGCTATGAATCACACTTCTAAAGGTGATTTCTATTAAACATTGTAACACGTAAATTACGGATTCTGTTTCAGGGTGCAATCCTGTTCCTGTAGAAATCAGTGGTGAAAACCCTATTGATTTTTAGTGTATCAGAACTGTAGACTTTAAAATAATGACTTCAGAACAACTGGACCACTTTTAAGCAGTATAAACACGATCCATTTTTACCAGAATTTAATGCTAGAACTGGTTAATAAAATAACCCCCATTGAATTCAGTGGCACTCCCTTCTGAGTAGACATGGTTAGGATTGTGCTACAAGCTCGATATCACCCAGTGTCTTTTCCTTGACTTCCTTTATTTTCTAGAGTTCGATTCTGGCGGTTAGTTGAGAAGTGCTAATATTAGTATTTAGTAGGTACTCTCCTTGTAGGGACGAGGGTGGCACTGTGGTTTAAACCACTGAGCCTAGGGCTTGCCGATCAGAAGGTCGGCGGTTCGAATCCCTGCGACGGGGTGAGCTCCCGTTGCTCGGTTCCAGCTCCTGCCCACCTAGCAGTTCGAAAGCACGTCAAAGTGCACGTAGATAAATAGGTACCACTCCGGCAGGAAGGTAAACGGTGTTTCCATGCGCTGCTCTGGTTCGCCAGAAGCGGCTTAGTCATGCTGGCCACATGACCCGGAAGCTGTACGCCAGCTCCCTCGGCCAGTAAAGCAAGATAATCACCGCAACCCCAGAGTCCTCCGCAACTGGACCTAACGGTCAGGGGTACCTTTACCTTTACCTCCTTACAGTCCTATTTTATACCAAATGAAATGAGCTTACACAAAAGCATATAGAATAAGAAATGAAAACTCTAAGTAATAGATTACATTCTCGGAGCACAAAATTGCTTACACCTGTTGGATGTTGTCTTTTTCTGACTGGTGTAAACAAAAGAAAGAGCTGCTCCTTTAGGAAGGTTCCTAAAGGAATAGAGACGCTTGCTGGAACATTTCTTTCAAATCTGAATTTCAATGTGTGTGTCTATCCGCATGCGCATTTAAAGATAACGGTTCTGATGGCTCTTTAAATGCCATTTCAAATCCAGAGCATAGCGCAGGTGGTGCTAATATAGGACAGTCCCCTAGGCTCTTGTCGCCAGGAGTGGTACAGCTTGTTCAGTGTCTGCGTCCATATGGCAATCTGTCCCATTCACAGAAAAGACATTGTAGCTGTGCCTGTGGGTGCTGTGGTCAATGTAGTGTGAAAAGGGAAATTGTAACTCTCAGCAACCTATGCTATATGCACTTCCTTTTGTCAGAGAATCCAAGTTGTGTGTGTGTGTAATTCCTAAATACCCAAGAAAATTCTTGAATCTTGCTGGGTTTATTTTTCTGTTTGTTTATTTGTTTGTTTGTTTTCCTTCCATGTGTGTACTGCAGGGTTAACTAAGCAGGTTGTTATTTGATCACATACCAGTTCGTGGTTACCTGGCTTTTAGTCTCAAAGGGTATCTCTGGTTGTTTTGAGCCAAACTTAATCATGACACAGTCAGTACTTTGGTTATTCATGAGGTTTACCCCATTCATGTTATAAAGTAGGAGTTTCTAATTTTAAGATTGAAAGGTATTCAGAGGGGAAGGGGAGATGAGCCTTGCCCCTTCTCCCGCCTTAACTCTCTGTGCTCCATAGCTTCAGCCCCTACCTGCTTAGCTTTCTTCCAGTCTGAGCTAGAGTGCCTAAAGTGATAGACTGCAGAAAGGTACAGGGATCAGCTCCCATTACCCCAGGCATGGCCAAACTTGGCCCTCCAGCTGTTTTGGGACTACAACACCCAGCATCCCTAGCTAACAGGACCAGTGGTCAGGGATGATTGGAATTGTAATCCCAAAACAGCTGGAGGGCCAAGTTTCGCCATGCCTGCCTTACCTATTCACACCTTCAATGTAGGACCCTCTATACCTGAACCCACTATACCCTGCTTTTAGGCATGAGCAAAGCAGACCTAGGAGTAATTAAAGCAGCTACCCCATTACAGCAGATCTACTTAGACGTATACACTGTAAGGCAGGGCTGGGAAACTTGAGGTCTTCCAGGTGTTGTTGAATTAAGCAGCTCCCATCAGCCCCAGCCAGCATGGGCATTGGTCAGGAATTACAGGAAATGTAATCCAACAATTTTGGGAGAGCCATAAGTCCCTCACCCCTGCTTTAACACAACTCATCTTGAAACATACGAGTGCCCCCAAAATTGAAGTATTTTGTTACATCTCTGAAGGTTGTGTTTATGTCTTTCATGCTCTTAAACAGATAATGCACTTTGAGTGCATGTATAAAGGCAAACACAGTTTAGCGAGTCAAAGGTGAAGGGTGCAGTTTCTAGGTCTTCATCATTGCCTCCTGGAAGCTGCTGTTAACCAAAATTGCCTGTAGTTTTAAAAAAAAGTTCTTCTGTACAAGTAGTTTCCGTTGAAATCAGTGGAATTCAACTCAAGATAGATTTATTTAGATTTGAGGTGAAAAACTGTCTGGAACAAATTTGGGCTTTGTTTATCATTATGAAGGAGAGACAAGAAATTGTGTGTTTTGCCTTTCCTCCTCATTCCAACTTTTTCCTGAGTCTGTGATCTCCACAGAACCCTCTAGAAAACATAATGGCATCCAGTGATAAAACCCTTTCCAGGGTGCAGTACGGATCCAACAGCAGAGTAGGAAAAAGAAACACATAGTCAAAGGGATTTCTTAATGAAGAACATGAAGGATGTGTTAAAAAAAATATCAAGAAAAGGTTTTAAAAATTTACATAACAGCAAAACTGGGTGGTTGCTCCTGCATCCCGCATTGCCATTATCATGCCAAATGTTGTTCTACGTTTGCGTGATTATTTGTTATGCTGCTTAGATAAACACAAACAAATAGAAAGCGCAGCACCTGCAATAGCATATGATATTTACACTACCTGTATGATTCAGCTGGTTTTCTGAAGAAACAGAGACTCTTGTGTCCTATGGAATCGGATCGCTTTTTATAACGTGCAAATGAAGGAAAGCATGTCATACACCTGCTTGATGGTGTCGCCTTGCTATGCATTTTTCATTCCTCTCGTGTTGCACTTATGAAGAGTGAGGAGCAAAGACCAGCAGGAGAGGAACGAAGTGCGGGGGGGGGGGGAGTGGCTGATTCCTGAGCTGATGTGATTGCTGCTGTAGGAAAATGGTAGGACTTCTGTGTACAGAACAATACAGTTAATTTCTTTTTAATTCTGAGTGTGGTCCACCAATTATCCCTGCTGCACCACTTTAGTTCTTCTCTAATGGGACCTAGATGGGATTGTTGTTTTTTGAGCCCTGCCTTTAAAAGAATAGATTTTGTACCGTGGTTGGACTTTGGGGGGATGATTCCCATTTGGCTACTCATTGCATAGACTTAGGGGCATTTTCATCTCTTTTAATGCTGCCGCTCTGTTACTCTCTGGAGTGCTGGCAGAATCGGGCCCTCCTTTCATTTAAGGTGCAGTAGAAAATATTGTATATATGGCCGTTTTGTGCTGTTCTCCAGTTCAGCCTAATGTACAAGCAGGTGTTTAAGTTCAGACATATGCATACTACAAAATTTAATGGGATTACTCATTTGCTTAAAGTTAGACATATGTTCCTCGCGGCCCCCCCTCTAAAGAATCCTGTTGAACAAGGGCCAGAGTTTTGCTTTCCCCCCTCCTTGCTTTTTTTCTTTCTTGCTTTTTGGTCCTCAAAATGAATCATATATTCAAGAGCATAAGGCATTTCTGTGTTAAAGATCAGTGAGAAAAATAGGCAAAATGTTAGTTTAATTAGAATAAAGTGATCCTAAGATACCGAATCAATCCAACTTTGTCTGAATAAATTAGAGAACTATGCAGAGAGGAATAAAATGAGATTTAACAAGGATAAGTAGAGTGTGGTTCTGATAGGAAGTTGAAAATCAAAATACATGTATAAAATGAAACATCAGCTTGGAAGAAGCAATTGTACGAGGAGGCAAGATGAGAAATTACAGTGCCTTCTTTTTATTAAAGTCTAATGTGATATTGGTGTTAATCACCTTCTTATACATTTTTAAAGTTGTTATTCCAATTATAAAATATAGAGCACCAGTGACACCAGTTAGGATGCTAAGAAGAAACCTGAAGGAAAGATTTTTCTTTTTACCAAAAACGAATACTGGTGCAAATACCGAAGTGAGCAACCAGAACGAGAAAGGGTGTGAAGGGAATAGGCTGTGAGCTAAGATTAAAGGGAATTAAATATCTAGAGCCTAGGAAAATAGAGGCTATGGGAGGCCATGATGATAGTATGTAAGTACATGAGGAGACATTAAAAAGAGAAGGAAGGAGAAATTGTTCTCATTAGTTAGCAATGAAATGACTAGAAAATGCTGGGTCTTAAATTCTCCCTGTCAAAGTATTTCTAATGTGCTCTGCATTCCGGGTGCCTGGGTACCAAATTGAAATAAAAATTGGAAGTGATCAGAGGAGGGGGGAATGCAATACAATTAAATGGGTAAAGGAATCCACACCTAAAATTGGTGTTGGAATTTAAATTAGTTGACTCCTCTTTTACAGGCACAATGAAAAACTTATGAAGAAATGGAGTCTTGTTTAGGCTTTAGTAAAATATCAGAAGGAATGCCTTTTTCATACATGTTACTGTTTCTTTGGCAGCATCCACTGACTGCCCAGTTTTGCTATGGTGCTTTCAGGTCAAAACTGCATGTTAAATCCATAATTTGGAGACCTGTTGAAGCTGTATATAACAGCCATGGGGTGGGGTGGGGGTGTAATCTGCCACACTGAAGCAGCTGTTTAGTGTTGGGATTAGTTACAGGTGGGTAGCCGTGCTGGTCTGCCATAGTCGAAACAAAATAGAAAATTCTTTCCAGTAGCACCTTAGAGACCAGCTGAGTTTGTTTTTGGTAAGAGCTTTCGTGTGCATTCGTGGATCTGAAGAAGTGTGCATGCACACGAAAGCTCATACCAAGAACAAACTCAGCTGGTCTCTAAGGTGCTACTGGAAAGAATTTTCTATTTTGTTTAGTGTTGGGAGTGAAGCTTCCATGGATGCCAGTGAGATCTTCCCTCCCATGGCAAGCAGCAACTTCCAAGAGCTAACTTTGGTTGAGAATTGAGTGCACTTTCAGTCCACATACTTTCAGGTAAATGCCTAAACAGGACTGCTTATGCACATGATTGCATACTTGATTCTTCTTCACTTGATTCTTGTGCTCTTTAAGATCAGAGGGTGGACGTTTTAAATTCTTCCATTGAAAAGCATAATGTTTTGAGTTGATGTGAGACAATATGATGCCATGAGTTGTGATGTTCCACTCATGTACAGATGCAAATCATCCCCTGAATGTTGCACACATAAAGTGATGAACCTGCCCTTAGAAACTCCGAATACTGCATACATTTCTCATCCTATGCTGTTCTTAAAGCCCTAAACGGCCTTGGCCCAGTATACCCAAAGGAGCGTCTCCACCCCCCATCGTTCAGCCCTGACACTGAGATCCAGCTCTGAGGGCCTTCTGGTGATTCCCTCACTGGGCCATTCCATGAAAAATGAGCCTGATAAGAATGCTAGATGAGCTCTGGACTTGGGTGAGGAAGACTCCAAACGTGCAGTCTAACCATTTTTTTAAAGCTAAAGACAAAAGAAGTTTATTTTATGGACCTTCTTTTCAAAAGTCCACCCACCTCGTCTTCACAGAAGTGTTCAAATTTAAAGTTTTCTGATGATTGTCCCACCCGTGACAGCACTTTTTCCTTAATTTTGTATCGTTAAATTTCTTAAACTTAATTCCTGATTGCATAGTTGTAACCAATAAACATTGATTTAAATAGATATGCTGAGTTTATCATTGATTCACCTCCCAACTCAGAGTTTTTCCATAAATCAAACTTATCTCAAGCTCCGTGCCTTTTTTTTGTCCCACCCGTGACAACACTTTTAACATTTAATAAAATTGACAAAAATATCCATAAAAATAATAAAGAATTAGTAAAATGTTCAGTATCTTGTTAAGAACGTAGTTTAAATTTTGGTTGTTAATTTTTATGTATATTTACATTGTTACACATGTGTGAATACCAAAAAACATGGTCAAAGTGTCCCACCCGTGACAATGGAGTGGCCCCACTGCAAGAAGTGAGATTACAGGGAACCAGGCAGAGGGAAACCAGGCAATGGCGCCTGCCCTGTGGATCGCTCTCCCATCAGATGCCAAGGAAATAAACAACTATCTGACTTTTAGAAGGCATCTGAAGGCAGCCTTGTTTAGGGAAGTTTTTAATGTTTGATCTTTTATCGCTTTTATTATTATTAATAATAATAATATTATGTTGGGAACCGCCCAGAGTGTTCTGGGGAAACCCAGCCCAATGGGCAGGGTATAAATAAATCAGTAGTAGTAGCAGCAGCAGCAGCAGCAGCAGTAGTAGTAGTAGTGGTGGTACAGAACATGTAGTTCACAGTGCAGGTTGGCCAGACATAGATCTGGAGGAAAGGAAAGGACTGCTTTGGAGAAGGGTTGTCTTGGAAATTATGTTGGGGGTGGCCCTAAAGGACAGTGACACCTGCTAGCACTTTGGACTATTATGTTGGGGGTGGCCCTAAAGGACAGTGACACCTGCTAGCACTTTGGACTATTTTTAAATAGAAATATTTTTATATGGCGTAAATTGTCATTGGTGAATTATTTTAAAGTAGTTTTCCTTAACCTTTATTTTATTAGGGTTGATGGAATGTTGCTGCATAACCCAGGAGTATTCTTGTTCTCAGATTTACATCCTTATTACATTTTTTTTTCTTAAATGATTCCTGGGCTTTATGTTCTCTTTATATTCAGATAAGAAAGCATTTGTTTTGCTAATCAGTTTCTGTATATTGTAATTGGTTACCCAAGTCTTGAATACTGACTTATCCCAGCGAAAGCAAACAAGATGATGAAGGATCTGGAAACCAAGCCTTATGAGGAATGGTTGAGGAGTTGGGTATGTTTAACCTGGAAAAGAGGAGACTGAGAGGAATATCTAAAGGGCTGTCACATGGAGGATGGAGCAAGCTTGTTTTCTCCTGCTCTGGAGGGTAGGACCCAAACCAATAGATTCAAGTTACAAGAAATGAGATTTTGACTAAGCACCAAGAAGGGCTTTCTGATGGTTCAACTGTGGAACAGACTCCCTCTGAAGGGGATGGACTCTCCTTCCTGGAAGGTTTTAAAGCAGAGGTTGGGTGGGCACCTTTCATTGATGCTTTAGCTGAGATTCCTGCATTGTAGGGGGTTGGACTAGATGATCATCAGAGTCCCTTTCCAACTCTACAATTCTATGATTCTAATATCTTCATTGTACCGGTACATACCTTTTTACCCTGGCCTTTGATACTACCTATCTATCTATCTATCTGGACCCACTTTATTTTCGTGATTGCTTGTTGTTTTAAACTGTTTTTAAAATTGTGTTTTAATTGTTCTAACTTACCCTGGGTAAATAATATAAATTAAAGGGTAAATAATATAAATTAAAATAGATCTGTTTCTGTGCTATACATCTTTTCTTTTATGTTAACAAGCTCCAGGTTTTCCAGACACAGGACACCAAGGACTGCTGTGTTGTGACGTCTGTAACTCTCCACGAGATCCTAACTTTAACGAAGCAAATGGCAGTTGAGATTATCATTGAATTTAGTGGATGACATGCAGTACTTACAATGCAACGGTCATCCTAGGAAAGTGCAAAGTTTCTTTGTGGCTCCTGTCCACCTCAATAGTGTGTGCCAATAATAGCAACGGGCTCAGCCTCTTAAGGAGAACAAAGCTGACAATCACTAGATTTAAATTACCATCATTCCAGTGGCAGGGTCTCTGCATGAATATGATATCCTGATGGGATGTGAAATCCTCTAATTAAACATGATTTTAGAACCAGAAAGAGGAAAGAAAATGAGATGATGAGGATAATGGGCAAGAAAACTATGCATTTCAACAAAGAGCGAATGATAGGCACACAGGACATTGGTCCATCTCTTCCTTGGCAGATTGCTCAAGCTTGCTGTCTTTAAACTGTTTCAAATAGCCCAGTAACTGAGTCTCTGTAAGCAAACTAACAGGACATTAGCTGAACACATTCTTGAAAATTAGATGAATATTCTTATTAGCCTGTTCAAAACATCTTGTAACAAATATCTGTGCACTTTTACACGATGAAGTGTTTCCTCTATGCTATACCAGTACTTTTTAAATTAAAAAAAACCTATGTGAAATGCCCAGTAGCTATGCAGTTTATTTGCAGAGAATAATTCATTGTAGTCTTGTATCCTAAGACCTAAGTTGTTCAGGAATTGTAAATTAATTCAAGGACCTTGAACCTGGCTTGGTAGTAGATGAGCAGCCACTATTTTAACAATAGTGCCCCATGTTGTCAGCCAGGTGTCCCCATCAGCAGTCTGTCAGACACATTCTGCACCAGTTGGAGCTTCTGAATCAGGCCAGAGGGCAGCCCCACATACAGTGCATTGCAGTAATCCAGCCTCAAGGTTACCAATGCATGGACTAGAGTGGTCAAACTATTCCTAGCATGGAATATGCACTTCTCTGTTGATGATGGCAGGGATCACTCCTCTCAATGGACTTGACAAGCAGGTTCCTTTGAAGCCTTTCACCTCCTTTCTGGGGTGAGGAGTCATCCTGCCCTTGAGATTGACTCTGCTTGCAATTGGTGAACTCAGAGTAGACATAGAATCATAGAGTTGGAAGAGACCACAAGGGCCATCCAGTCCAACCCCCTGCCAAGCATGAAACACCATCAAAGCATACCTGACAGATGGCTGTCAAGCCTCTGCTTAAAGACCTCCAAAGAAGTAGACTCCACCACACACCTTGGCAGCAAATTCCACTGTTGAACAGCTCTTACTGTCAGGAAGTTCTTCCTAATGTTTAGGTGGAATCTTCTTTCTTGTAGTTTGAATCCATTGCTCCGTGTCCACTTCTCTGGAGCAGCAGAAAAAAACCTTTCTCCCTCCTCTATATGACATCCTTTTATATATTTGAACATGGCCATCGTATCACCCCTTAACCTTCTCTTCTCCAGGCTAAACATACCCAGCTCCCTAAGCCGTTCCTCATAAGGCATTGTTTCCCAGGCCTTTGACCATTTTGGTTGCCCTGCTCTGGACACGTTCCAGCTTGTCAGTATCCTTCTTGAACTGTGGTGCCCAGAACTGGACACAGTACTCCAGGTGAGGTCTGACCAGAGCGGAATACAGTGGTACTATTACTTCCCTTGATCTTGATTCTATACTCCTATTGATGCAGCCCAGGATTGCATTGGCTTTTTTAGCTGCTGCATCACACTGTTGACTCATGTCAAGTTTGTGGTCTACCAAGACTCCTAGATCATTTTCACATGTACTGCTCTCAAGCCAGATGTCACCCATCCTGTATTTGTGCCTTTCATTTTTTTTTTTTTTTGCCCAAGTGTAGTACTTTACATTTCTCCCTGTTAAAATTCATCTTGTTTGCTTTGGCCCAGTTCTCTAATCTGTTAAGGTCATTTTGAAGTGTGATCCTGTCCTCTGGGGTATTAGCCACCCCTCCCAATTTGGTGTCATCTGCAAACTTGATCAGGATGCCCTCAAGCCCATCATCCAAGTCATTGATGAAGATGTTGAATAAGACTGGGCCCAAGACAGAACCCTGTGGCACCCCACTAGTCACTTCTCTCCAGGATGAAGAGGAGCCATTGATGAGCACCCTTTGGGTTCGGTCAGCCAGCCAGTTACAAATCCACTGAATGGTAGCACTGTCTAGCCCGCATTTTACCAGCTTCTTTACAAGAATATCATGGGGCACCTTGTCAAAGGCCTTGCTGAAATCAAGATAGGCTACATCCACAGCATTCCCTTCATTTACCAGGCTTGCATAGGACTGCACTGTAAGTATATGTTCTCATGTGGTCAACATTCAGTGTTGCATTTTTAAAGATACTAGACTTCAGTATAGTACTTGTTAGATCACTTCCTGTTGAGATTTAGGCTTTCAGCACTTTTCCCCCTCTGCGAAAGCTAGGGACCTATCAGGATGGTCTACCCTCAGAGGCTAAATGGATCCAACAAGTTTCCAGGTGGCTCTGGGGGATTTTCCAGCTCATATGACTGGTGCTCCTGTTGAAGCCCTGGCTGATCTTTGCAACATCTGAATGGCTCGGGCTGTTGACATGATAGCCCTGAGCACTCCCTCTGCTGCTTTGAGGAGCCCATTTGGACCGCTGGTATACTCCACAGCTTAGTCCAAATTAACCGGCTCACCATCAAGCCTACCTAGTGGCAGTGAAGGCAGCAAAGAAGGCATGCTTTACTGTCTGCATTGCATCCTCATTGTGCCACCCAGCAGAGCTTTTCCAGGTACTGCAGGGCCTTTTACAGTCTGGCCTGAAGGAGATGACAGAACTGGCAGCAGCTCGCTGTGACTTGTTTGCAAAGCATTTTGATGATAAAGTCACTAGCATCCACCAGGATCTTGACTCCGCTGTTACAGCAGTTAAATCTCAGGGGGTTTCCAGAGCACTGTCTAGTCCTGTTGTGTTGGATAGGTTTCAGTTAGTAAGGCTTGATGATGTGGACAAGATAACTTGGATCGGTCAGGATGACCACTTGTGCTCCCAACCCTTGCCCCTTGTGGCTGATAAAAACTAGCAGGCAGGAGGAGATAGCAAGCTGGGCCAGGTGTTCCCTGTCTGTTTGAAGGAGGCAGTGGCAAAAACCGCTCTTTAAGATCTTTGGATTAAGGGTGGTATACCAAATTAATTGATTATTTGATTTTTGCCTTGGGTTGCTGTGTGAAGAAAGATTCACTGGTGTCAACAAAAAGCATGTCACAAAATTCAGACAACATTTCTAAACCCATTCAAGGCTATACTCTCTGCAACCCTCTTGAGGATCATAGAATAGACACTGAAGGTTGTGTGGAAATTTTAAAGGTCTGTCTAAGAGTATAATTAGGCCTTTATGTTTTTAGAACAGTATTTTTATTGATATAAGTCTATTAAGAACAGTTCAGGGTTGTTGTTGTTTTTTAATTCTGTGCTAGCTATTGAAGGGAAAAATGAATCTCTTTATACTTTATTAAATGAGCACATACTCTACAAGTCATTGACATGCACTAAGGATGGTACCTAACAATGCCATCTCTTTCAGTCAGTAGTGCACTTATAAAACAGTTTTGGTCTAGAAAATGTATAGGCTGTGCTATCGTGCGTGCTGAAAAGTGTGGTTTGCCATTGTGCGTACTTGAATAGTCATGCCTTTAGTGACCTCAAGGTTAGGCTGCTATAATACATTCTATGTAGGGCTGTCCTTGGAGAATTGTTCAGAAGTTTCAGTTGGCAGAGAACATGGACTTGCCTTTGACCAAGAAGTACTCCACTGCTTCCCCTGACCCCCTGGTAACCCTACTGTCATCCATTCAAGAGGATAATGCTAATCTCTAAATCTCTGAACAGTCTGCTGGAAGTCTACCGCTATTCTATGTCCTGTGTCAATTTCTAGAGCCAGGAGTGCACCTGAGCCTATGAATATGCTCTTACTGTCTGGACATGGCACATAGGGCTGTTCTCAGTAGTTTTTTAAGTTATGAAACTAATTTTCTTTAGCGGTTCAGGGCTGCTCCGTCTGTGTTGGGTTTCCTAGCCAGAGCCTGTTTTTCATGTGGTGGTGGGGAGTGTATTCCATTGTATGTAAAAGTTGCCCCTGTGTCTCAACCAGTATATTGATTTTTAAGTAGATTTATTTCACCAACAACAGGCATGTACCACCTGCCAAATTATTCTCAGATTGCAGCTCTGAATAGTGACCCACCTAACAGATAGCAACTGGAGCAGATGAGATCCCTTCCAAGTCTTGTTTGGGCCTGGAACCAAAGTTACTCCTCAGTGTATAGAATACAGGAAGCTATTTGTCTGACCTTTTCCGATACATCCCAGAGATGGGTAGGTGTTTTCCAGTTATTAAGAGTGAATATGATGATCTGGCTTAGACAGCATGCCTGTTCTTCCTCCCAGTGTGTTTAGCTTCATGAATCCGTACCTTAATTTCACATACAGTTCTCTGTCCACTTAAACTTCTTCTAGAGCTGCAATATTTTACTTTTTCTAGAGCCTCTTTAAAATCCCTGTTTGTGTGGGCATCTTGTTTCTGGTGTGCCTGTTTAAAGGAAGGCCTTGCCTGAGTGGGTGCAGGTCGCCAATATGAAACAATCAACTTCTTAAGGGGGGGGGGAGGAAAAAATGTTTCATGCTTTTTGCATTGACATGCGTGTTACATTTATTCCCATATATGCTATAAAGGTATAAAGAAAACAGTCATATTTTCAAGTACATAAGTCACAGGCCAAAGAACTACAGCCATTCACGGGTTCCTGGCAAATATTAATCACAGCTCGCCTTGTCTTGAAACATGCATCTTCCCTTCTCACTTGATGTTCATTAGGAGACATGTACAGGTGAAACTTGAAAAATTAGAATATCGTGGAAAAGTCCATTTATGTAAGCAATTGTTTTCATTAGTTACTGGAGTTTAATATATGAGATAGACTCATGACATGCAAAGCATAGTTCTGGCATGATTGTTTTCAGTTCTGAATTACAAATATTTTTGGATAGTACAGGGGGAAAGGGTCTTACTGATTTTATCCAATTTTTTTGGTGCATATTTATACAGTGGTGCCCCGCTAGACGAATGCCTCGCTAGACGAAAAACTAGCTAGACGAAAGGCATTCGCTAGCGGAAGGCTGTCCCGCAAGACGAAAATGTCAATGGGGCTGCCTCGCAAGACGAAAAAAAAATTTGGCGCGAAAAGCTCTGTGCTCCATTGCCGCTTCGCTAGACGAAAAATTCACTCTACGAAGACACTCGTAGAACGAATTATTTTCGTCTAGCGGGGCACCACTGTTTAGAGAGTGAGGTTTTTGTTACTACAGCTATATCTTGGGCATGCAAATTATGTTATTTTCCAAATATAAAATGAAAATGAAGATTTTTAGGATTCTGCAAAAGCCATCAGATTACATATTAGAAAGCAGTGTTTGTGATTCATAACATGAACACAGCTGTGCAGAATTCTATATACACTCACATATAGGGCTCAGGGGATGTTTTCATAAAATTGGCGAGCGCTATTAGTCTTTATTAGATACATTAAAAAAAAACAGATTAGGAACTAGATATGTGGTTTGCACTGGCATTTACAAGTTGGCAACTATAGAACACATGGACATTTTGTCCTTTTCTTGTTGCATTTGTGTGGCTTTTGTGCTTGTGATTTAAAATGTTTGCAAAGTCTGCAGGTACTGAAACAATAAACACAGACATAGCTACAATTTTTTTCATTGATCCTAATGGGCTGCTAATATGTGTGCCTGGTTTCCCACTATTCTGTTCAAGTCAGTTGATAACAAGTCAACAAAACACAGTCTTATATTCAATTTAAAAACAGCTGGGTGTGATAATAACATCAGCTGTAAATTCCCCCCTGGCAGAGCTTGTCCTAAAATGGACCTTCTACCTTCAGTATGAAGCTGAATTGTCTACTGAGGAAATAAATTGGTGCTCTTCTCTTTTTAAAAAACTGAAGCCCTACTACTAGCAGCTGAAAAACAGTTTATTGAAATATACTTATACCACATAGCAAGACTACATGTAAATAACATGTTTTTATGTGTAACTTTATCTGACTCATATTTTATTGTTGAGACTTTGACAGAGTTTGGATGTCACACTGAACAATGGTTTATCGTGGTAAGAACAAGTCTAGCCTTCCCTGTGCTCCCTCCAACTCCTACTGAGGGGAATACAGAAGTTTTCTTTTCCATTTTTATTTAACCACAGTTTGCTGTGCTATCCAAACTTTACAAGCAGTGGGCAATCTTAAATATGGTTTGTTTGTTTGAAACCACCCATCTTCAAACCATGGTTTATGATGCTGTCTTGCAAACTACAAATTAAATTGATTTCCTACTTGGAGATTAACCTATGCACTTGAAAAGTAATAGGTGTAGCATCTTTTTACCTATTTCCAGTGATGGAAAAAATAGAGTAATAGGCATAAAGAAATTTTCAATTCCATTGAGAAGTTTTCTGGTGCCCTAGACCAGACATGTCCAACACGTCGATAGTGCAAAGAATTCTGGTCGAGCATGACCAAGGCCTCGGGGAGCTTCCGCCCACTGGCATCTCCCATGGCCACCAGGCGCCCTCAACGCATGCTTGGCCATGGCCAGAATGACTCCATAGGCAGCATGGCCGGTGGAGGCTCCACTTGGCCAGGCTTGCTACCGCTGCTGCAGCAAGTGCTGACGCTGCCTATGCCTTGTGGCCGCTTCAAGCACCCTGCAAGCTATAGCCCTGATTAGGCCACAGCGCTGCAGAGGGAGCTGCAGGATGGGTGGCACGTGAGAGATACAATGACGTCCCTCCTCCCGCTGGTTCCCGTGGAAAGAAAACTCCCTCCCTCTCCTAGTTCTGCGTGGATGCTGAATTTTCCCCACCTTTCCAGCTTCAGCCTAGCTGTGTTTACTCGAAAGTAAGCCACTGTCTCCCCTTCCCCACGGAGCTCTTCCTCTGGTAAAGAGGGAATTGGACATTTCAGGGCGTGTTGGCTACCTGCGCCCCAAAATAATAATAATAATAATAATAATAATAATAATAATAATAATAATAATAATAATAATTTATTTATGCCCCGCCCATCTGGCTGGGTACCCCCAGCCAAATATCATATGTTTAAGTTGAAGAATGGCAATGGGAGAGTGTGATAGATCACTGCCAGCTTTTGATATTGGATAGTGGACCCCAGTCTACTGGAAGTTGGACCTGCCTGCCCTAGACCATGGGTGGGGAACCCCCAGCCTGTCGGGCAGTCTTGGCCTGCCAGCGGGTCCAGTTTGGCCTGCCCAATTTGGTGATGTCAGCTGATGGGCGTGGCTGTGTGCCTTGTTCCCAATAGAGAACAGAATCATGCAGGCAAGGCAGCAGGAATTAATCTCCGCTCATCAATTTATGGGCAGCAATTAAATCTTATAAGTGCCGTTTGAAGCAGGTCTCATGCTTATTCTGCAAGTGGTCAGTAGCAGCAACAGTGGGGTTTGGGAGCGGGGAGTCTCCCCCAGCTGCCCACAAGAGAAGCACTAGCAGTGCAAAGGGAGAGTGATCCTGGGACTAGACTCTACTTAATTTTCTTGTAATTATTCAACAAAGCCAAAAACTTCAAAACTGCCTGGAGAGATTAAGTGACGCAAGTTCTTAAGGCTCTGCACTGCCTGCCTGTGAGTTTCCAGGTCTGATTCAAGATCTTGCTATTAGCATATGAAGCAGTAAACTACGTGGGATCCAGGCACCTCTTTAATGCCACATCCAGAGAAATGTGACTCTCCAGATGTGGTCCTTCTCTACTCCCATCAGCCCCAGCCAGCATGGCCAATGGTCAAGGATGACAGGAACAACAACATCTGGAAGGGCCACACGTTCTCCATCCCTGCCCTATACTGTCCCCCACATGCTTTTAGGTCAGCTGGAGAGGCTGTGCTCATGATCCCACCTTCACAAGATCCTTGAGAGGCAGTGACAGGAAACAGGGCAGAAATAGTGGAGAAATGTGATTGCCCCCCCCCCCACAGTGAGTGGTTTTAAGAAATAAGTAAATGCTTTAAAAAAAATCACTGAGCATTTGTTTGAAGAGCTTTTAATCTTCTATTTTGCTGATCAGCTACTCTGTTGGTTGCTCTGTAGCTTATGGAATTTCATTGGTGATTTTATAGTTGTTTCGTTTCGTTTGTGTGTATCATACATGTTCACGAAGAGCCGGACACGACTAAACGACTAAACAACAACAACAATCACACATGTTGGTTTTTGTATGCTGCTTTGGGGTTCTTTATATTGGAGGAAATGTGTGATATAAGTCTAAGTAATAATGAAAACCCTTATAATTCAGCCAGTAAAAATATCAAATTGCTCATTCTGTTGTTCGCCAAAAGCAATTATGAAGTAATTGGGGGTTCCAACCCCTACTTGTAGTTAATGCATGACAGAGACACATGCATGTCTATTGTTATTTTTACATCTTTTTGCTTTTGAGCTTACAACTTGCAATAGACTCAGCTGTGAACACACACACACACACACACACACACACACACACAAAATTTGGGAGAAGAAATGAATGTGGACAAAAAAAGTGCACCCTTCAAGATAACTGACATTTCTTCTTTTAAAAAGTCATTTAAGGTTATGGAAATTGTCAGGAAAAAATAATTTCCTTTGCTTAAGAGGTTTTCATACAGAAGTTGAGTAAAGATATTTCAGAACATGGTTCATCAGTTAATGCAACAGATACATTTCCCTGAACACCACATGGCCTGGATCAAAGCATCTCATGACTTGGAGCAGTGTGGCCAAATCATTATGTATTGATTGGAATCCTGCTAGAGTTTTAACTCTTCGATGTTTGAAAAGGTGCTTCCCACCCCAACCACCTTTTTATAAGCTTTGTCTTGGTGGCCTAGGAAGCAATGCTGCTGTTAGTGACACCCTTCTATCCCAGTGAAATGAAAGAATTCCCCTTTTGCTACGTTTCTTGTTAAAATGAATTTTATAGTTGGGGGAACATTCACTTTTTGCTAAGAAATATGAACAGAGCTGAAAAGAGGCATCAAGAGGAGGGGGGCATGCAGGTCTGTTGTGATAGGGTTAAAGATGCCGTAACACAGATATGCGTGCTTTTCTTTCTTTTTGTCTTACACAGTATTTTGGAGTACCTATAACCCTCAAAATTATTTAAGATGCTAGATATAAACTGCAACGGTATTTTGTCTTCCATCTGCTGTAAATATGCAACTTTCAAATACTTTCTAAGTGTATCTAAGACACTGTCAAATGTTCCCAACATTTCCTTCCTATGTTTATTTCAGTTCTTAAAACTTCTAATTAATTAATGAGTCAGGCACACCTAACCTGCTTGCTACAACCCCGACACATTTGCAACTGTTCTGTTGTAAAGCTCAAAGGAGGGCTTCCTTGAAACAAAACGAATTGTGCGTTCCTGAATATTTCATTTTTTATGTGTTTATACTTACATATTTTGCTTTCAACGCTGCAGCAAGTTAAATTCATTCAAAGCACCACCTTATAATGCTTTCCCACTTTTTCCCTCCCTCATCAGTTTATCCCACGAAGAACACTCTCATAGCCATCCGCTTTATGGGCACGGAGTATGCAAATGGCCAGGCTGTGAAGCGGTATGCGAAGATTTCCAGTCATTTCTAAAGTAAGAATATTTTGTTTATTTTTTGGCATTTCATATATTTCATTAAGCATGAATCTACCTTCGGATGAGCTGAAAACATCTCCTGCTGTCGGTGGCTTCCTGTCAAAGGTGTCTGTTGTAAATACACATGATGTGCAAGTCGTGTTGTCCTCAGTAAAGCCTGAGCAGAAGGACATTTCAGGGTGACTGTCAAAGGACCTCCCTCATCCGGCAGTCTGAAATCAACAGCTTACTGGGTTTAGCTCTGCTGCATGTGCAGATCGCATCCAGTAGTGTTTGGGTTTTTACGACAGTCCTCTGTCATTCTTGTATATGTTTTCACCAAACCTTAGATCCAACATAGAAGCAATGGAGTCTATCCTCCTTATTTAATTGATTTTTGTAACTGCTTTTATTGAATACAGACTGGCAAAACTACATGCATCGTTAATTGTGTCACATAAGTATCTAATAAGCAAAGTCAACACTACTTACATTAAATTCTAATTACGTATATTAATTGAACCCCTGTAGTTTGCCACAGACTTCTCCTCACTACCAAAAAACAAACAAAAAAACAGTTTTAAATGCGGTATAAAAGTTAACTTACTGACGAGTTAAAACAAAATCGAAAATTCTTTCTAGTAGCACCTTAGAGACCAACTGAGTTTGTTCCTGGTATGAGCTTTCGTGTGCATGCACACTTCTTCAGATACACTGAAACAGAAGTCACCAGATCCTTAAATATAGTGGGGGAGTGGGGAGGGGTATTACTCAGAAGGGTGGTGGGAATGGGTGATAGGCTGATAAGTGTGGAAAACCAGTTGACGACTCTAAACGGCTGCAATTAGTCTTGCAGGGACTATCTGAAGAAGTGTGCATGCACACGAAAGCTCATACCAGGAACAAACTCAGTTGGTCTCTAAGGTGCTACTAGAAAGAATTTTCGATTTTGTTTTGACTATGGCAGACCAACACGGCTACCCACCTGTTACTGACGAGTTGGTACTGTACCTGCAGGCATTCCAATTTTAATAATTGTAGACTGTTTTTGTATTTACCACTGTCATTTTGGAAAATACCACTGATAAAGGTGCTCTTTCTAACTTCCACATTTCACATGTTTGCTAGTCGATCTGTCTTGTGTGTTGCCTGTTTATACAACTGTCCACTTTTCTGCGCATCCTCCAGCCTCCAGCTGGCCCCAGAGCTTCAATTCTAGTTGTGGATATTTTTGGATACAGTATTTTTGTCTGGATTGGAGAGAGAGCAGCAGATAGGGTGTTTACAGAGTTTTTAGAGGATGCTCACCACTTAATGTGGTTGTCGCTTATGCACTTGGGGGCCTGGTACGTAACCCCCTGCCTAAGTGGGGGGATCCCTGTAGTCAGTTCTATGCCATATTGTCTGTGACCCTCATAGCCTTTGATAACTTTACTCTGTTAACATTGCTTATTTTAACATTATGCAATAATTTCATGGACACAAAGCATTTTTCAAAAGGGGCAAATCTTTTATAATGCCCTCAATTCTCCTAGATAAGAAAAGAAATTGGGAGTCTTGTGTTTGTTTTATACATTCTGAGAAATGAATATAATAAAGGCTGGAAAAGAAAAAAGAAGAGGAAAAAACCAAGGGTGGTCTCTCTCTCTCTCTCTCTCTCTCTCTCTCTCTCTCTCTCTCTCTCTCTCTCTCACACACACACACACACACACACACACACTCACTAACATACACACACCTGTGATCATTTTGTAGTGTTTGTTCCTAAGGTAAGGAACACTACAAGGTCTTTGATTTTAAAGATATATTCTGTTCAAATAACAATCTTAGTTGTCTTTCACTCACAGCTAACAGGAGGATGCTTATCAGTATCAGCAGATACATAAGCTATTGTACACATTCATTTCCCTATTTCTTTTCAAAATAAGTTGCAGTTTTACACAAGGGTTTGCTGTGTTTTCTCTTCCCTCCACCCCTTGAGGCACTCAGCCACTGGTTGTCATGCAATTGTACCATCAGTTAGAGCTAACTGCTACCAGCAGGTGATTCTGCTAAATCTAATGAAACGAACACACCCTGCATTGCCTCGAATACAGAAAAACAAAAACAAGTCCACTTTTACTGCTGTGACAGAATGGTCTCATTCTCTGCAGCAAGAAAACAAAAATGCAGACAGATTGTGTATGCTCTGTCTCAAATATGTAATGCTGTATAATATGGGAGGCAGTAGAAGGGCCACTGAGCTTCTTTTCTTCTTTTATAGATAAATTCCATTCTTGGGCACACAGGTAGTTCTTTGAAATTAAAGTACATGAGGTGTGCAGCTTCTTGGCACCCATGTAGTAGTTTGATATGCAGTAAGCACTCCCAATAGTCACTGCATAATTCAAACCAGAGGTAGTAGGGTAAACACATGCAGTTTGGGATCCGTGCAATCTAGATGCTTTCGCAGGGGTCAGCAAACTTTTTCAGCAGGGGGCGGTCCACTGTCCCTCAGATCTTGTGGGGGGCTGGACTATATTTGGGGGGGGGGAATGAACGAATTCCTATGCCCCACAAATAACCCAGAGGTGCATTTTAAATAAAAGGATACATTCTACTCATGTAAAAACACGCTGATTCCCGGTTCGTCTGCGGGCCGGATTTAGAAGGCGATTGGGCCGGATCCAGCCTCCCGGCCTTAGTTTGCCTACCCATGCTTTAGAGGCTTAATACCAGGCTGGCCTCTGCCCATGTAGGAGAAAATGACTATGGAATCGGCATAGGTTGCATTTGTTGGTTGGTTGGTTTATAAACTTGTATGTGCTGCCTTCTCAAACTGGTGAAAAGCAAAGTGAGTAGGGCTCTAGAAGAGCGTGGTCCAACGTGCAGCCTCATGTGTCCCTCAAGCCCTTTTTTGGTGGCCCTCAGCAACCCCCCTGCCGCCAGGCAATAAGTGAGGTGCTGGGTTTGGGGAAGGAGGTGTGAGGGCTCTGACAGCATCCTAGAGTCCTCCAGCCTACTTCTCAAAGCCTAGTTAGCACTTTCCCAGCTTTGGGGAGGTGGGAGGGCTTTAGGATCCGGCCAGAGCCTCATGCCTACTTCTCAAAGCCCAGTGCCTCACTTAGCTGGTTTTAGGAAGACAGCTCAAGGGCTGGGGAGGGGGTGTCTAATTTTGGGCTCACTGCCCTCCTACACAGCAAGGCAGTGAGCAGCCCACATGTTCCATGTCAAGTACTCTTGCAATACCACCCTGCTCTAGAACAACCTTCATCAACCTGATACCCTTGCGGTGTTTGGGGCTATCACTCTCATCAGCCACAGTGGCTAATGATCAGGGATAGTGGGAGTTGTAGTCCAAAACCTCTAGAAAACACCAGATTGAGGAAAGCTGCTCTAGAAAGTGCATGGCTGAATCTGCTGTTAGTTTAGGATATCCCAGTAAAATGGATTCCTTTTTTCAGGGATACCCACCCTCCTGGGCCTGATGAGGGAAGGATTCCAAACCCAAGATCCATTGCAATGACTAAGGATTCAGCAAATTTCTTGCTCAACCCAGCAGATTCCCAGCATAGCTCCCTCATCTGCGTTTAGCTGGGGCTCAGATGGTTGAGCTGAGACAGATGGATCTTATGCTGGCATAAGCCACAAAGAATGGATGTTCTGGAGGCCATGATGGATTTATCTGAGCAGGGGAACTTCCTTTGGTTCATAACTCAGTTCAGCTTGGTCACGTGACTTGGCAACTCAGCAGACCTTAAGCCAGCAAAAAGAACGATATAAGCCAAACTCTCTTTTAAAGACTTGTTTTCCCTTTGCTAGGCTTAGGTATAGATCTACTCCCGAGCAAAGTATGGAACAGGAGTGATTTATCCTGGCTTAATTAAGATACATTGCTCCCTAGAACCCTATGTGGGTCACTGCCATATGGGCATACTATGCAGGAGGTTCTTGACATAGCTGTCAACTTTCCCTTTTTTGCGGGAAATTCCCTTATTCCAGTGCCGTTTCCCACTGCAAAAAAGGGAAGGTTGACAGCTATGGTTCTTGAGTATCTTAAAAAAAAATGTAGCAGTTTAGTTAGGTTTTCATTATTTCCAAACTTTTTTAATATTTTCAGTAGGGAGTGCCAAAAATGGTACTCCAAAACCCCAGTGGAGTTTTATCCAATATTATTTCCATCTCTCTCTTTCTCTAAATCAAATTATTATTTTACAAGAGTAAATAACTTTTGACACAGTAGCCTGCATAGTATTTGTGTGCATGTGTGTGTGCTTGTGATTTTGGAGTGCTTGGTAGGAGCAGTAGTAACACATTAGAATATATATTTAAAACGGAGGTTTTTGTCATTTGTAAATGGAGGCTTGCTGGTAATCTGCATCATGTGAATTTAAGTTTTAATAAAACTGAGGAGGGCTTGTGTGAAAGAAACTCTCTCGGCACACTCTGCAATGTTTTCACAAGTGTTTTTATCATGGTAACATCTTGTTTACTTTAGTTGCTTGCCTAAAACTACTTGGAACATGTTAAGAAAACATTTCAGGAAAGCTTCTAAAAGAGGCTTTTGTTTAGCAGCAACTGTGAGGCTGCTCAGCTCACAAAGGTGTTAACTTTCAACCCCTTAAGCACTTCCACATGAAATTCCAGCAACTATGCTTGTGGTTTTTGGGAAGAAAAAGTGCACATTAAAGAGATCAGGTATATGCTAATACACGTTGAAGGAAGGCCGGAAATCATAAATTGTTTCAAATGCATTAATTGCTATTATTTGCGTGTCAGAAAGTTTTAGAGCTGAAGTTACCTCCAGAGTTAACAAAACAGAGACTTCTGGTAAAATTGGTGCAATGTTAGAAGAGTAGTGTGTTGGGGGAGGAAAGGCTACATATATCGAAGCCTGTATATATACAGAGGATATGTATGGTCTTAAAATTCAAACACATGGCCCTGGCAGTTCACTTCTTCAAACATTAATAAAATAGGTGGCTGGCTAAAGATTTTCCATTCTGTTAATCTACTGTAAGTGACCTAACAGGATGACCAGAATGTATGAAATCTGTTCTGTGTGAAATATACTTTGTCTATTAACAGATCTAAAAAAAAAACCCACACACACACACACACACACACACACACAAAACAGTTCATTTTATTCCTCAGATTGTCAAACGTGCAGACTCGAGTTCGGATTTGAATGCCACAGGTTTTTACAGCATGCTTATTAACCTCGCTGACATTGTACGGAAGTTCAAGACCTTTCCAATAGTTGCATCACTTAAAAAGGTCAGAGTGGCCTAAATACCACACTGCCCTCTAGTGATGTATATAATATTCGAAGTAAAAGTTTTAGCGAAGTGGCCCAAAGATATTATCACAACTTATCATTACTTTGCATCTTTTTAATATGGAGATAAGAGTTACTTTCTTATCCTCTTTTACTTCGTTTGGTCAGCTTTCCAAGTGGACAAATAGCTATGAAATGGGCATCTCTCTCCTTACATTGAGGGTATTTGTTGTGTGCTGTGTACTGTGTTGGAACAAAACCTCTTGTCTTTCATAACCACATATGGGAGTTTTAGGTGCTTAGTTTATGTTTCCCACTTTTAATTTCCGGTATCTAATCAGAAAGCATTACTTAAGAGACAGGGATCATCTTTGTTTCATACTTTTTATTGACACCATCTCCCACATTATTGCTATGTCTAAATGGTAAAATTTATTATTAGCAATAGTGTCACAAAAGTCTGAGACAGCGATTTTCCTTTCAATAAAAGTAGTTAAAAACCTTTTAGAAAATCCATAATTTTGATTGCTGGTACTTCATAAATGTATAACTGGTACTTTTTAGCTGTCTCTTTAGGGAAAAATGAGTTTTATCACCTGCAGTACCTGGGTTAATGAAATTGTATGTTGGAATTTAGCCAGAATGAAAGATGAGATCATTCCGTGGTACTGGTATTAGCAACAGGTCTCATATAAAGCTTTGACGCTTAAGGCTAGTATAGTTACAACTGTGTGCATATGTGATTATTTGTCATTTTCAAAGTTCCTGTACTTTTGAAAGAAAATAAAAAACATTACTGTAAAGGTCCCATGGTCTGAAAAGCTTTAGCAAAAGCAGAGAAGAAATATACACGTGTTCATCTTTAACTAGAAAATAAATTTGCTTGCTTTAAATTTGAGTCTCTGTTTCCTGCTCAGCCCTTTACAAAAATACAACTCACAGTTCAAATTTTAAAGAAGTGTTGCCTTTCCCCTTCCCATGTCTAATTGTTTGTGTGGATATTAGCCATCCAGGAAATCCCATACTAAACAAATACGAATCCAAGAGGATCTTGTGTTCTTCCACAGGCAGCTCAGGATATTGTAGACAGTTACAATGATTTTATTTCCCCCCTTTTTTGCAACCTGGTATTTATTGTATTTATTTTATGTATGCTGCCTTCTTTCAAAGACAGAGAGTCAGCTGTCAAAACGGACTATTTCAGTCCAAAGGGAAGCACTTGATATACTGCTTTTTAACCTTGGCTTTCTTCACTTTTTAGAGAATTCTATATATGTATCTTTATATGGTGATAAAGGGGAGCTGTGTTGTGCCGTGACACAGAAGCTTAAATTCAGGCCTGTTACTGAAGACTTTTTTGAGATGTGTGAGCAGTGCAGGAATCCTGAAAGGCTGTCAGGCGAGGGTGTTGGTTTGAAATGTGCCTGGAATCTCTAACCAAGCTCACTTTCAAATACAGCAATATTTCCCTCCCTAATGCACAATTAGTGATACCCCCTTCTTAATGATTTTCTTCTGGGTGCAAAATCAAAATAAACACAGCATCCCATTGAAATATAAGCTAAATAAGGCTAATGCATGAACCCAGGACTTCTCCATAAAGCTGTGGTGTGTGTTTTAATTTTAAAGATGACATTTCTCTACCTGTGACTCCGTTATGTTTCCTGTGGAATGCGGTGCTGTTTAGACACACGGCTACATCTGCACTTGATTTTGAAACTTGGGAGTAGGTGATTTTGCCAGGTTTCTGATGTCTCAATTTAACAATAGATTGTGAGAGTGCACAAGCAGTTATGCTGTCCATTTTTAATAATAAATAATAATAATAACGGCCGTGTCGCAAAAGTGTGTTTTTAATGTTAGCCTGTTGTTTTTGTGTGCTAGCATGCTTTTTATATTTGCATTATCAGTGACATATGCCAACTTTCATAGCCGTTCCTGATGTCTCCACACTTCCCTAGCCTTTTTATTTCAACAGCATTTCACTGGGGCAGCATTAGAGGCCATTTGAATATTTCATTTCCTATTAATTATGCACTGTGACTCTCAGTGTCATTATAAAAAAGAGCCTAATGTAACAAAGGATGAAAAGAACCATCAAGCAGTGTGACCAAAAGAAAATATTCCAAAGCTTGTCACGTATGACCGGCTTAACATCTCTAATTTGAAATCCATTGCATTCATCTTAAATTAAAGCTTAAGGATTCTACCTTTACCTTGTTTCCTTTGCTGCATGTTTTAGGTGGCTGAATTTTTAGTTTAAAATATTAATGGATTCTGAGGGTAGAAAGTCTTTTTTGTCATCAAAATATGCACAGCATTAAGTATTTAGTTATATCTGTAATTTTTGCATTTCACCTTTACACCCAGTTTAAAGACGTAGCTGTTAATGAGAACTGTGCACTTCAGTTAATAGGTTAATAGCTATTAACTATTCAGCTAATAATTCTTAACTATTAATCACCACAACACACACTCTCTCTTTCATTTTATTGGTGTTATGGAAGGGAAATGCAGTTGTAGGTGTTAATGTATCGAAAAGAAAGGAGCGGAAAGAAAGAAGAGGGTTTTCTATAGCATTGCAGCACATGTTGTCAGTTGTGATGCTTTTTAATAAATAAAACTCCTTGCATTATCAAAATTATTTTTAGTTATATATGCCTAATGGACTTTTGCTGCAATCAACTGAGAACTTGTGTGTTAGCACAACAAGAAAACCCATTTGTTCAATTGTCATTTATTCCAACCAGACTCTTATGAGATAAGTTCCCAACTGATGGTGCTGATAGTTATTTTTGGCCAGCCCTCTTGTATGTTATCTTGGAGACATGTGACACTGCCCCACAAAGTCAATGCATATCTAAACAAATTTATTATTAGTTACTTCCTTTTTTATTATTTTTTAGTATACTTGGGACACAATCCAGCCACAATTTATCTCTTTAAGTCCTATGAACTTCAATAAGAAAGATATAAGTGTGTGCCCCATTACTTTCAATGGGATAATTAAGAGGGATTAGCTTTGGCTGGAGTTTGTCCATAGTCTGCAAAAGTTGAAAGGTCTCTGGGTGCAATCCAGAGAAGCTGGTTTGTTTGTTTTATTTTTTATTTTAGCACAACAGGCATCTCCCAATCATGATTGCCAGGGCATTTTCAGGTTCAGTTGAAAGTGCTGGTTTTGACCTTTAAAACTCTGAATGCTCTGGAACTGGATTACTAAAAGGACCACCTTCATCCATAACAGCCTGTCTTCTTGAGATCCTCCATCAGAGGGTCTGTTTAAGTAC